>NC_060010.1:1226081-1528851 GCF_912999745.1 Papilio machaon
AATAATGTATCTTTTCACTCATAGTTTCTATTATAGGATTTGTTTTGTAATAAATTCTTTTATTTATTTAATAAATGTGAATTATTTAATTTTGTTTATAACTTCCTTATATTAACAAAACAATATTAAGAAATATTATTAATAGTTCCAAAATTATTCAAATAATATTCAGTCTTCGTAATTACTCTAATAATTTTAAAATGTTCATAGTAAAAAGACCAATGGTTAAAAGAGGTTTTATTTAAAAAGTACACTTCATAGTAAACCATAGATTATATCAACTCTATATGTATATAACAAGCGTAACGTATTACCGTATCTACACTATCTAATCTTTGGGGCACCTGTTAACAGCATTGTTTATTATATGCGACCTTCGAGTACCAGAAATAGAAACGAACCCAGCACCTCGTATATTGATCACGCCGTGTACCGGATTCCATTGGAATTCGGCGCTTTGTTACATGCACTGGAAATAATCTTTGGAAAACATTATTACCTTAGAAATATTAAGGTAATCATAGATTAAATGATTTTTCTAATCGGACACAAAAAAAACAAAGATTAACCGGTTTCAACTCGATCTTGAATCGTGATATTTTTAGTAATCTATATAATTTAAAGGATATAAAAATTTAAATGTCAATCTAAAATGTAATTTATTGTTAAAAAGGCGATTGAATAATTTTTATGTTCCGATCTAAGGGATCAAATATTTATTTCGACTCCAAAAGAAATACGTTAATCTTTGACAATTATCTCAAAGATTAACGATTCAATGATTTTTGACCAGAATTTTTTACCTTTGATAAGTTGATAAAAGCGGTGTAAAGTGGTTGAAAATAGACGTATTTTTTGAAATCTTTATAACCTCATATATCGTAAAAAGATGACCTTTAAATATATATTAAAAACTCTAAATCTAAAATTCACTATAAAGGAATTTCCAATTCAATATAACAAACAAGTATAATAAATTAAGTATGCAGATGTAGATAATAGATGGCGTGGTGTAAATTCTCTATCAATAAAACTTAAATTGTCGGATCCATTGTACTCAAGACGTCGTAACAATACAAACTACTTTACAATAAATCGATTTAACTGCTGTGCTAAGAACGTGACAGATGAGAACGTCTATCTTATATCAATAATGTCTTACTTCTTACTAATATAAATGCGAATGTTTAGATGGATGGATGTTTGTTAGAAGGTATCTCTAGAACGGCCGCATGGATCTCGCTGAAATTTGATATAGTATATGTAGAACAGGGACTCCCAAAGTGGTCGATATCGACCCCTTGGGGTTGATATCAAACTAAAAGCGTTGCTAATTCTCACTCTGTCTTCTTCTAATGACCTAAGTCAGAATAAAAAAAAATGATCTTAAAAGTAGATAATTTGGCCATGTGGGGGTCTGAGATAACAGTTCATTTTGGAAAAGGGGTCACTTGTCCAAAATAGTTTGGGATCGCTGATTTAGAATATTGCCAGAATATATAGGCTACTATTTAAGTTTTTTTTTTAATACCGCTCTGACAAAGTCGCGGGCGACAGCCAGTATTGTATTACGAAAGTTTAGATGGATGGATGTTTGGTAGAAAGGTATCTCCAGCTTAACTGATTTCAGTGATATTTGAAATAGATGCATAATATATAGAAATAATAAATACTTATGTATTTTAGTGTAAACGTACATGAAATATGAATGAATGAAATCATTCATTCACTAACTTTGCAGACATGATTCAGAGTCGAAGTTTTTCCTGTAAGAAAACGAGCGTGTTATGTTCAAGATAAAAATGTTTCACGCCTCGAATGTTTTTATTACTATAATAAAATATTTAATCGTGACATGTATTTTGAAATTTTAATCGTCTGTTGTGTTTTATATGATGTGTTCATAAAGATTCATATTATATGAAAATTTAACTTTGATTTACATTGCATTCTTTGTTTTTTTATTCTATATGTAAAGGCAAAAGAGAAACCCGGAGTGGGTTTCTCTTTTGCTTTTTTTTTTTAATGTTTAGGTTCTATTTTTAAAATGATATTTTTTTTCTTGCTATCACAAAATATATTTTAAGTTTATTAATAATTTTTAATTGAGTTAAATATGAATAGCTAACATTTATTTTCTTTTTTATTTTATCACTTAAAATATGTGTTTCTAAAGTCTAAGATCATCGTACACAAGCAACGTAAACCTTTGAAATTAATACACGTTACAAGTATCGCATTGCGTGCGTTCCCTAAACATAATGTAGAATCGTCTATAGTTAGTTAGTTAGTTAGTAGTAGGGGCTCAGTTTTCCGCAACTCCACGACAAGCGCGTATTTTGCGTGAAGGCAGGCTGTAGGTTACTCCAGCCAGCCCAGCTCGCCAAAGAACCCCAGCAGTCCCTTAATGTTGCTGGTGATCTCTAGCGGCGACCTCGGCGGACCGAGGTATTTGACCCTGTAGTCGGACACTGCCGGGCAGTGTTGTATAATGTGCAATGCCGTTTCTTCTTCCTCCATGCAAGCTCTGCATAAAGGACTGTCGGTGATACCTAAAGTTAAAAAGGTCGAGTAAAGTTAGAATCGTCTATTCGATCAGTACAAACGTCGACTGTATTCTCGGAGATTTGCTCCGTCATCTTGCAATCGCAGCGACTTTTCTCACGACGAACCTTTAAGACATTGTATTACGTAAGTCGCTTAGCGATTGAAATCGCCAGGTTTAGGATATTACTTTGCCTCATCTTATATATAAAATTCTCGTGTCACGGGGTTCGAACTTGAACTCCTCCGAAACGGCTTGACCGATTCTCATGAAATTTTGTGAGCATATTCAGTAGGTCTGAGAATCGGCTAACATCTATTTTTCATAAACAGCCCCCCCCCCCAATTAGTTTTTTTTTTAACTGCGCGCGGACGGAGTCGCGGGCGACAGCTAGTAGTTTTTTAAATAAATGGTTACCTTAACTATACCAAATGTCTATGAAAATTATTAGTCTGCGAGAAAAAGCTCAAGTAAACACCCACTTAAATAATATACCATCTGAACAAACATTAATACATTTTTTTACATTTATAACATACGTTAGTAACAAAGAAAAAGATCTATTTTCATAGGTAGATTATAAACATCATGACTTTCAAATGTGCTGCTAAATATGCGTCCAGAAAAAACACTCGGCCATTTTTTTTGCGTCTCTTAAAAGAAATATCGCATCAACATTTGTCATGCAAAAATATTTTTTCACATCATTGCCTAAATAATTCGTCGCCGGGCAAACAAATTACAAACTTATACTTACCGTCAAATCAACTGTAACAACTTTTGTTCCATTATTATGGTCCTTAAAACAATAGATATAGAGTTCAGTTTTGTTTTTCATATAAATTATCTTACTTGACAAAACTTTTACAAATTTATCCTTGTTTGCATACAAAAGCCCGTCTCGTTATGGGTGCGAAGGCCGGTTTACTACAAATGTTTTCAACTATGACTTTAGGCGATCCGTTGCTCGTTTGCCCCCTTCTCCTGTAAAAAAGTAAGCTTTTCCATTATTAAACAGAAAGAATGTTCTTATAAACATAAGATATAATACTGTGATTCCTACATCATCTTGAAATCTAGATTATTAACGTAATTTTCTATAAAAATTTGAAGCAAAATCCTTACTGAATTTTTACACAAAGCTCGAGTATGAAATCAAACTTAAGTGTGAAAAAAAAATTTAAAGTTTACATCTAAAGTTAATTTATGTCCTTTTTAGAAGTTTGATTAATGTTATTCATGAACATCCCTAACACCAGAGGATCTGCAAATACTTTTCCAACCTTTAAAGTGTCTACGCTCTTTTCCACACACGGACCATAGTTTACAGTCTCTAAAAATGCTGTTACATACATTGATTGCTTGAAGTTATTAGCCCTTATATTAAAAATAAATTCAAACGTCTTGCATTTCTTTCCGTTTTATGCCCTTTCACTTTCAGCGCGATATTTTGCAACCCACGTGTGCTTTCAGTACCGCGACAGAGTTTCAAGCGAACGGTCGTATTTATTTTGACTTTCGCAGTTCGAGAAGTTTTGCGTTCGAAATTTAAATGTTTAAATTTAGAAACATTATGATAATGTATTTTTTATCGCTATGACCGGCCAGTGATAGTCAAAGTTTGTTATAAAAAGGTTTTAATATGTGTTTTTAAATCGGTGATATTGTGAATATTAAAATAAAAAACGTGAATGTGAGAAAAAAGTATGTTTTTATGGTTTTTTTTAATTTTTCATATAAACTTTTATGTTTAGGAATATAACTCCAGTATTTTATTGCTTTATACAGCGTTAAGGAAAAACAAAATGCTTTTTCTTTTATGACAGTAAGATTTGACAAAAGTTATTTGAGCTGATTTTACGAGGTCAAGGTCTGAACAATGTAGTTTACGATTTATTTTATTTAAGATCAAAATAACAACTTAACTTTTACAAAAAAAAAAAAAACAGATACATATTTTAATAATGTTCCTATTTATAGTTTTCATGAAATTTAAAACACACTACCACTCGAGAAAAATCTGGCAAGATACACGGCTCTGTTTTTTTAAACATCAATAATTTATAGAAAAAACTAGAATCGGATGTTTATTATCATACAATAATGCTTAAAATCGAATACATCCATACATATTATTACAAATGGAAGTATCTGTATTTAATATCTGAAAAAATCAATTAAAAAATATTTTGCCTGTTTGTATGTCTGTCCGGAAGACCGCGTATGTTTCGAGTTTTCTCCAGAAAGGCTGAATCGATTTTGACGGGACTTTGACGGGATAGTAGCTTTTTTTTGTGACTGACTAACAACTGTTTGCCTTGAAGAGGCATTTACAGTTACACCGGGCTTGAGGTGGCCGAACTCTGATGGCGTTTAGCCTAAACCTTGTTTATGAATAACTAAGCGGGAATGCTCCTTTAGGAGCTTCGGCTCGGGCTGTTAAATGGGACGGTAGCTGATGCACGCGGGTATATTATAGGCAACAACTCAAACCTTTAACCCAGATAGGTAGACAGAGACCAAACGAAGTGTGTGTTTCGCGTCTCTCTGCTATGTTCTATCAAAGAAAAAAATATAAGTAGGTATAGCATCAGTTACGTACAAACAAATCTTTCCTTTTTTAACTATAGCTATATTTATAAATACCTATATTCATCTTTTCCTTGTACCTCAATTATATTTAACGACGTTTATTAACTCTTTGATCATCTTAATTGTTACAATTGTCATTGATAGTTACACTTCTTTATTGTTAAATAGCTTTTACCCGCGACTCCGTCCGCGCGGAATTAAAAAAAAGAAAAAGAAAACGGGGTAAAAATTATCCTATGTCCGTTTCCTGGTTCTAAGCTACCTGCCCACCAATTTTCAGTCAAATCGATTCAGCCGTTCTTGAGTTATAAATGGTGTAACTAACACGACTTTCTTTTATATATATAGATATATAGATTTCCAATACACGTTTCACTGTTTCATCTCTGTTTTTCTCAAGTGGAATGAAAGGGATAACCTCATAGTAGTTATAGCTGTTCAAGTAGCAAAGACTCACAGTTAAATTTTTGGATCTTATAAAAACACTAGCTGTCAGTCGCGACGTCTAGGTTCGACCCTCTCGGGCACCCTTGAATCGGAATGCTAAACGCGTAATAAGTGACATCCCAAACCGAGGTCCCTTCTCTAGGGCCCTTGAGCCCAGTCACTTCATGAAGCGTCCACCGAAGCGATCTAAGAGCTCGGTGACCTCCCAATCCGGTAATAATAACGAAGTAACAGCCCGGGCCGATGCTCCTGAGGGAGCGCTCGAGCCTAGTTACTCTTAAACGAGGTTTAGGCTAAGCGCCATCTGCGCTCAGCCACCTCAAGCCCGGTGAAACTGTAAATGCCTCTTCAAGGCAATCAGTGACTACTCTGGCACAAAAAAAATCGCGACGTGTGAAAGAAGATTAGCGTAGCAAGTTAATTCAGATATGACGGCTGATAGAGATGTATGTAAGAGTTGTATACATTGTCCACTTTACTCACTACCTACTAGGAAATGGGTAGAGAGTTAGTGATCCATACTCGTATTACCCTTCTGTCAACATATAGCTGTCTATAAATCTTTCAAATAAAAATATCTTGGAAACGATAAGATGCGACGTAGGTGCTTGAACGGCTATATCCGTCTTGTGATATTTTCCAGAATTATTTGAAAACTACGGTAATATATTTAGATACTATTTTATTAAGAAAAACAACTCATAATTGACAAAGATACTTAATTATTTTGTATTAATATGAAAATGAAAAATATTGATTTTCTGTTCACGTTTTCCGTGAATTGAAACAAAAGTACCTATAAATCCCAAAAGTTTTTATAAAATACCTTTAAATTCAAAACCCTTCTACACAGAGTACAAATCTTATTGTTATTATCCATGCGAATGTTTAGATGGATGGATGGATGTATGTTTGTTTGAAGGTATCTCCGGAACGGCACAACGCATGTTAATGAAATCTGGCACTGCTGTAGGACATAGTCTGGAAGTCACAAGGCTACTAATAAAGTTTTTTTTTTAATTCCGTGCGGACGGAGTCGCGGGTGTCAATTAGTAATACATAAGTTACGTTTATAAAAGTTTTAGTACGTTTGTAAAAAATAAAAAATGTTGCAGCGTTGCTCTGATCTATCCTTGTAGCAAATACAACGTTCAATATTTTCACATGAAAACGGAAACGAATAAAATCATTTCATAATTTATTTAATAAAATTATAACTTCTTCATCAAGGTTTCAAAGACATTTAAAGTACTTCCTATTTACAAAAATCATAAATCATTTCATAATATTTATAGAGACTTTCAAATATTTTGCGTTGGTGTTTTTATACCTATACGTCATGAATGAACCTTGTGTATTTGGACAGTTGACAAAATCATATCAAATATAATTTACCAAGAGTTATTCTTCTACTAAAAATAATATTAAATACGTTACGTAACTTATTAGTATAATTTACTATTTGTCGCCCTCGACTCCGTCCGCGCAGAATTACAAAAACTGATAAAGTAGCCTATGTGTTCTTCCAGACTATGTTCTACATCTGTGCCAAATTTCATCAAGATCCGTTGAGCCGTTCCGTAGATACCTTCAAATAAACATCCATCCATCCATCTAAGCATTCGCTTTTATAATATTAGTAAGATATACAAAAAGAAATATGATTTATACAGTTTTAATAGTTTAATTGCATTTAACTTTAAAAGATTTTTCATTTATCTAGTTAAAAAACTTACTAAATTTAGCTGACGTTAGCTTAAACACATTTCGAAAAACATTCTAGAAATAAAAAGAAAATGTCCCTTCTTTCTAAGTATAATTTGGATTTTATTTAAGCAAACATCGTATACCGGACATTGGCACTACTTTGTTATTCAAGTTCATTGTTAGGGCTTTTCTCTTAATAAAAGTTTTATCTATTCAGACACGAGTATACTAAAATAAAACTCCGTTATCACTTACTTTCTTATTGATAGGAAGGTAATGTTTTTATTTGGTTAAAAGTCCCTTTTCCTTTAGGATAGAAAAATAATACGTAACCTAATATTTAGGAATTTTGAAACTTAAAGCGCCTTAATGTTGAAAAAGTTTGACCAAGATATTCGACAAACATTTTAAATTTGTACTCAAACAAAGACAAAGTAAGTACACTATTTTAAATGAGAAAGTTTGGATGGTTTTTTCTATATATCTACATAACTCGATTAAATTTGGTATAGATGTAAAACGTATTCTGCAAGAACACGGGCTACTTAGTTTTTTTTATTCCGCGCAGACGAAGTCGCGTGTAAAAACTAGTTGTCAATAATTTTACGAAAAAAATTGATGGTTTACCGCGAATTCTAGGCGCCATTTGTATTTTTCGTAGAAGTGTATTATAGGGGTAAAGTCAATAGGGCTTGTTTTTTTAATTAATTAATAGTTTGCTGAGTTTTTGTTGGCAAAACAAATATACAAAGTTTTATTTCCATTTTTAAATAAATCAAGGTCTTAGCCTAAGCGAACATTAAAAACATTTTACAGTATTCTATAATACTAACTAACTATTACTACTTTGTAAGTAAGAATAATAAATAAGAGCATACTGGCAGGCAACAAAATAAAAAACTATTACAAATTACGATCGTAAAAAAACGCTGCAATAAAACAAAATGGTGCGCTAATTATTTGACATAACCCACGTCGAATTTACGACTCGTAAAGTTGGCTAGTAGCCTGTTGTCTTAATACCAGACTTTGTAGTTTTACGACTACACGGCTGTGAGGACCAGTACAGTGTCTAATCTGTTTTCCTTTGAATAGATATCGTTTGTTCTATCTTCAGAATAATCTCATATACATGTGCGTAATGTGACTTCATATTTCTCAAATCATAGATTTGGGTAGGGTCAGTAAAATAGATGTTTAAAATTTGTATTTATTTTTCAGACTGTCCCAGTTCAAAAAACTTAGGTACTTAATGCACTGTTATCGTTAAAGGCGTGGTAACTGAGAGCCGTTAAATAGTACTTAACATTTGCTTAGTGTACATCTCTATGGGAGAGTCTCAGTGCTTAGTGTACCACTCTAAGTATGTAATACATACATGTAACAAAATAATTATTTTCAAATATTGTATTTATAACCACTGTTATTTTCATCAATTGTAGAAAATATTTGTTGGAATACAATGTAACAGAATATATTTATTTTGTATAACTCTAAAGCATGTAGTCGAGTATAAACAGAACACAACAAATTCCCTCCAGAAATATTCACGCGCTATTAACATACGAAACGGATACAATCGCATTAAATTATCGTATTTTTACACTTTTATAAATTTAACAGAAAGATAAAAAAGGATAAGAGCGGGAAAAGAATACGGATTTATATTTTGGGAAAGGAATTGGAGTAGAATTTGGAACGGGAATTACTTCCACTTGATGTGTGTCTTCTGTGGTCGTTGTTTCTCCAATCGAGGGTGTAATTTTTGCAGCAGCTATTGCTGTGGACTTTACTAATATTAAATTAAACAAAGCAAAATCGTATTACCTAGCTAAAACATAGTCCTTTATCGAAGAGTAGACATCTGTTGTTTAAGACACAGATAAATAGACAATTTGTGTTAAAAGAAAGTTAATTATACTTAAATAGAGGATCTTCAGATCCTCATATAACTGTTGCAATGTGTCAGACCCTACTCATAATGTTTTAACCTTCAGCTCTCGAAAGGTTAATAAAGTTATTCAATAAAAACTAGACGTTAGTTGCAAATTGTTACTTTTAGTTTTAATCAAAATTAGCTTTTTTATATTAAAAGGTGGCAAACGAGCAAGCGGCCACATGAATTCGCCGAAATGGCGAAGCGACCGCTGCCCATAGACATTCGCAATTGCAGATGCGTTGCCTACCCTCAATCGACGAAGGAGGAAACGCACAAAAAGAGAATATTTAACCTTCCTATGCATCTCCTCCTCCATCAAATACACATTCCGTTCCCATCCTTTCCTTATAAGAAAAGGGTGGGAAGGGAAAGAGGACTACTTCCTTCCTCTTCGCGGAGGACGCGGAATTACTTCCACTTCACACGTCTGTCTTCTGTGTGGTCGTGGTATTTCACCGGGCGAGCCGACCAATTCGTGCAACGGATGTTGTTGCTGGCGTCTACCACTGTTAGCTCGATCACTTAGATAATAAAATTAAAACTAAACCGTTTCACTTCAATTGTTTTGTTTTTCTATTTTGTTTTTCTAGTTTTGCAAATATATTTTTCGAAACAGGCTTTGTGATTATGCTATTCTAGAATTGTGTCAACACAAACTGTTGGCAATCATGTGCCGACTTAGACTTTAATTGGTGAAACAATTGCTTCAGTTTATAAGCAACTTTAAACGATATTTCCAATTGGTTAATAAATTACAAGAAATCGCACGATATAATAGAAGAGCTTTCTTTTATCTGCCTGTCATATTATTATGAAATGAAATATTTATAAATCGTTTACGTTTGTGTAAATCAAAATATGAGGCAAGCTTCTGAATAGATTGTATCAAAACTCTATCGTCGTTATTTCATATCGATAAGACCTGCCATCTGTTACATTGCGCGAATGGATTCCGTTAAGCACGGTATATCGTGCCAAAAATATTACAAGAACAACTTACGAACATTTCTGATATATTAAAGGTTAGAAATGTTTATTTATTCTCGTGTTATAACCGCTGAAAATAAGTTTTAGATATGTTTTGAAAATATTTGGAAACTTTGTATTGCAGCAGTATTTTTTATGAAAAAGAGATTTAAGAAATTATTTATAGAGCGGACATAAAAAAAAAATCCCCACAAATAATATAAACATGATTGTCAACAGCAAATGCCAAGTAGATTTGCTACCTAGAGGTAACAAGTTACGGTTTACAGTTCGATATTAGTTGCCAATTCGATTTATTCATATTTTGGATATCTTTGCCTTCAAACAAGTTGAAGATAAGAGTTTTATGATAATAGTGTAGGATAAAGGATAGGTCTTAGTGTTGTGCCTTGGGGGACACCTATTTTGATCGAAGAATAATACAGGAATGTCTATATAAATCTTTTAAATGACTTTCGAATTTAAAATAATTGGTGTAATTTATTATATTTATCTTAAATTGTCAGAATTCTGACATTCTCATTTTCTGATATTGCATGTCATCTTATGCAAATGCGTTCGTAACGTCGACGCTTGAAAAATTGTGTTTCGTCCCATTGCCTCTTATGTATCGAGGTCTCTCATTTGAATTTAAAACGAATGAAAATGTATATAAAATTAATTATGTCAAATGATCTTATGAACTTATAGGTCAAGTAAGTAGTAAATAATATATCTGATACAAATATCTAACTATTCCAAAAAGTTCTTAATAAGTAAAGCCATAAATAATGATGCATTTTGAAAATGAAGAATAATATACAATGTTCTTTTAATTATTGCAATTAAAAATGTTCTTAAAAATTCAATATACTATATTTTCTGACCCATTAAGTAAAATCAGCTCAAATTACAAGACTGCACCATTACGAATCAATAATAACTTTATTGAAGAATTAATCACTTGAAAAGAAGAAAAAAATAATGTTATAAGAACCAAATACACATAAGTCAAGTGCTGTGGTGGAGGTGAAAGAAGCTACTTATATATTCTTTAAGTGCATTCCGGTATTACATGACATAGTCTTAGTAAAATTGCTTTTAAATCACAATACTAACGAACTTCAAAGACTCGTGCAGACGCTATCTTGACGGTCTTACACACAAGAATTTTTTAGTGCCAAATCTATCTGAAAGTGTTACTATTCGAAAGTGTACGCAGTAAAACAAATAAATATTACATGCGATATAAGTGCAGTATTATAACGAGAAGATTGTTACGAAGACGGCGTGCGTCCGCCATCTTGTGTGTCAGTGTAGACGTTTTGGCGGGAAAACGGCACGTTGTCGCACGGGCTGTGCGCCGAGTGCGCGCGGCGGGCGGGTCGCGCGCGCATTGGGTTCGCGCGCGACCTCGAGACATGTCCTGAGAGGGTCATGGAGACAATCTCCGAGGATGCTGAGGCGGAATTGGAACTTGGTAAATACACTTGCATTGTTTATAAGTGATGAAGTCATAAATTAATAAAAATTTGTCATGTGCACCATTGAATCGACCTTGATGCAAAATTTCTCGCAATCTGCAACTTCAATACGATGGAGGAGCTCAAGGAGGCATAAGGCATTTCCACTGTAAAATAAGAGCTTAGAACATTTTTAATTAGTCACGAAAATGTACTTGTCTTGTCTTGCACATGGATTGTGAAAATAAAGGCAAATGTTTTATATTCTTTGTATATAAGCCAGTTGAAATATGAGGAATCAAAAATACAGTGATTTATGTACAACGAATTCACACAAATTTGATGTATGTGTTTATAAATACTTATTTATCCTTCTCGTATATTTAGTGAGCGGTAAATCATTAAAATTTTTGTTCACAAATATTTTTACATCAGTTTGAGTCGATTAATTTACGTACTGAGTGATTGCTTGTTTTATGTTTCTTTATCGACTAATGCATTCTTATGAATAAGTCACTTAAATTGGATAATATTACAGCGCAAAAGGTATTGAAAAAATTCTGGCAATTGTACTCTGTTATAACTGCTAGAAAAGCAATCTTCATGGGCATTAAAATAAATAATCTATATAGTATATATAAATGAATTGCTGTTCGTTAGTCTCACTAAAACTCGAGAACGCCTGAACGGATTTATCTTATCTTAGTCTTGGAAATGTTCGTGGAGGTCTAGAGAAGGTTTAAAAAACCCTAAAAACAGCCCTTTTCTACTTCCCATACAAACGTTTTCTAGAGTCAATTTGAACTTTTTTGCTATTCAATACAGTTAAAAAAATAAATTAATTAATTTTTACAAAAGTTTAGGTCTTTTATTTATCCATTGAGGAGGTACGAAGTCTGCCGGGTCAGCTAATATGTAATAAAAATTATGGATTTATTTATTTGATTATAATTCGATGCATTAAAATGATCATTATGACAATCAAATGTCAATTTTTGTTTGGCCGAAATACAGTGCCATGAAAAAGGTATATTACAAATAAACATGACAATCATAGACAGCATAGATGTTTGCTACGGAAATAGATGTAGAATATGATTTTAAAAATATAAAGTTCATTGACCGTTACAGAGGTGTCCAGTGTCCAAACATTGCAGCCCGAAGCGCGCTAATGCATTGCACAAGTGGTACACTCGGGAATAAAAGTTTTATATGACATTTATAAAATTTACTTACGTTAAAACTTTTCTATCTTCTATCTTATAAGGAATAAGATACCATTTACCGTGAAATTCAACTTTCGTAAAAATTGTCTTAAAACATTTCTTTAAAGAAAATTAACATAAGCAGTGGAAATTGTACGCATCTGTATTTTTTTAAAGTATTAACAAATAGAAAATATTAACTAGCAAAGCTTCATTTATAATTTTATAAATATATAAAATTGTTAAAGTACACACATTTAAAATATTGAATTGAATTTCAATGGAAATTTCATCGCGGAAGTCTCGTATAATAGGATTAATTTTGTTGGCCATTACAACGATGTTAGTAACAGTTTTAATCCTCGCCAACGCTCAATTCCATTGAAACTCTCAAATTAGACTCGTTCAGTTTTATTTTTATTCTTGAATCTGTATCTGTTTTGACTGTGTAAAGTTGCTAATAATTTTGCTAACAAGAATTAAGATCTTTTCGAATATTATTTCATAAGTTTTGGGATTTTTTCCCATTGTGCCAATCGGAAGTTCAGAAGGCTTAACGGGAAACGCCCAAAGTTTTAAATGCAACAAAAAAGTTAAAGATTTTCTACTCTAATAATAACGACTAAAAAGCGTTACAATAACACTTCAGGCTATAAAAAATTTATCATGTCAGTAGTAGCATATTATTATTTTTTTCCTTTTAATTTTGTGTCGTTTATTGTGTAATAATATTTTTTGTTTATAAAATTAAAAAAAAAAAACACCAAAAAGATTAAACCACTAGTTTATTGTAAACCTAACAACTATTACGTCATTTGAAATCTAATATATAAAATTCTCGTGTCACAGTTTTCGTCACCGTACTCCTCCGAAACGGCTTGACCGATTCTCATGAAATTTTGTGAGCATATTCAGTAGGTCTGAGAATCGGCCAACATCTATTTTTCATTTTTTTTTTAACTGCGCGCGGACGGATTCGCGGGCGACAGCTAGTATTGTATAAGTTTTATATTAGTGAAACAAAAGCTAAATTCATTATAAACAATTTCCAACTCTGATTCTATAACCAAACTGGTTTTAAATTACATTTTAACACTCAAAAGGTTAAAAGGCACCAATGGGGGTTAAAGGTAAAAGGTTTAATGTTAGCTTTAGAAGGTACGTAACAATATAATACTCTGTTGCCTTCATTATAAAGTTTTAATGGTTGACTTACAGAAACAAAGCTTTTATAGAGTCAAAAGTTGGACATGATAAGCGTTTTAAGTTAGGCTACTGTTTAAATTTCATCAAACCAGTGTTAACACTTGTATTGAATATATTGTCATCCCCTTTTCTGTGTCTGTTGTAAGTTTACGGAATACTCATTATAATCTCCTAGTTGAGAATAAAATAGTATTAAAATTTTGACTCGTTTTATAGAATCATTTGGCTATTTCTTATTTATATTAAACTAGCTTTTACCCGCGACTCCGTCCGCGCGGAATAAAAAATAGAAAACGGGGTAAAAATTATCCTATGTCCGTTTCGTGGTTGTAAGCTACCTGCCCACCAATTTTCAGTCAAATCGATTCAGCCGTTCTTGAGTTATAAGTAGTGTAAATAACACGACTTTCTTTTATATATATACTAGCTTTTACCCGCGACTCCGTCCGCGCGGAATAAAAAAAAAAAAAAAAAACAGGGTAAAAATTATCCTATGTCCTATTCCTGGTTCTAAGCTACCTGCCCACCAATTTTCAGTCAAATCGATTCAGCCGTTCTTGAGTTATAAATGGTGTAACTAACACAACTTTCTTTTATATATATAGAAGATAATATCAACTAGCCATTGGAATATCGCCTTACATCGACAGTTAAACCCCAAAAGTCTTATTTCATTTTATTCTTTCTCTTAAAACTAAATACTGATGTATTAAGTACACAAGGCAATTTATCTTCCCCGCTCGGAGCGACAGCCAAGTGGCATTAATAAATATTTCTGTAACAAAACCATTTCCCACGCGACTGTCTCTGTGTAAGGCTTAATGGAATCGAGATAATGTGGTCGACTCGCGATTGACTTTACTGGGCTTTTTGTATCGATTTTTTTTTATTTTTGCCTTTATAAATAAAGACTTTACAAGTAACAAATAAATAAACCGTTTTTCAAAAAAGGATAATTTTCATATTAACTTCTTAAACTATTTTTAGTGTCTGCTACACTTAAAGTATTTAAAAATATTTATGATAGTTATCTTCATAATCTTACTTCTTACTAATATTATAAAGGTGAATTTTTGGATGTATAGATGGATGGATGTTTGTTTGAAGGTATCTCCAAAACGGCTTAACGTATCTCGATGAAATTTGGCATAGATGTAGATCACAGTCTGGAAGAACACGTAGGCTACTTATTATGTATTTTTTTAATTCCGCAAAAACGGAGTCACGGGCGACAGCTAGATATTCAATAAATAAAAAAGATAAAAATGTACATTTAAAAAACCACGCTTACGAAAACTCTTAAACGTATTAAAGAGGTAAGTTACGGCCAACATTTTTCGTGTCGCAAAGAAAGCTGTTAGATAAAGTTTAGGACTCCCTACCGTTAATGCATCAGAAAATATTACCACGTATGTTTTACCACGTACACTGAAATAAATTTTATTTTGCTTATTTAAAGAATATGTATTTATATTTAGCATTTATTTCTTACAAATATGCTTTACTAAATAAAGACATTTTTTTTTTATTTACAAAACAAAAAGTATGTAAACATTTAATAAATTAGTAAATAACCTGCATTTGGTATGAGAACTTAACACTTAATTAAAGTTTAATTAACCATCAGAATTATCACGTAAGTAAATAAAAATACTAAATTGTTTCCTACCTAAATAAATGATCACGCTTATCAATCAGATTCTGAATTCTTCAATTCAGAATCAGAATTTTAAAAAAAAAAAAAACTAGTGTACAGCGACCATCGACTATCTATTCTCCCTTTATCATCTTGGGAAGAGGGGATGGCTGAAAACCAGCTCGACATCCTTACCGGTGTTGGCGAAGCTGGCTCAGCTTTTGCCATCACTGTATATTGTAAATGATTGTGTTTTAAAACTTTGTAAATTTCAATGGCAATAAAATTTTATTATCATTATTATTAGATGGGTAGGCAGGTGCAATACCATATAGAAGACAGGCGATAAGTGAAAGCAACTCCACGTTTCATCTGATAAGTGTGTTGCCGCATGCCTAATTTTAGTCTTTTTTCTATTCCTACCCTTGTCTTATAAGGTAACGATGGGAAGGGAAAATAATTTGTGTGTCCCATCCTCCTCCGATTAAATGTAGGAGTAGGTCGCATCGCTATTTCAGCCAATCCAAATGGCCGCTTGTTCGTTTGCCACCTAATAATATTAAAAAAATACTGATTTTTTCCATATTGAAACAGTAAACATTTTGCATCATATGTCTTATACTAAACTTTTTTTTATCCTGAACACATTGCCATGATGCTTTTTATATAATATTTATTTATAATATCTGACTGTTTATACACGCACGTTGAATTAATATGATCTATAAAAATAAACAATAATTTAACACAAACATATTGAAATTATTCAAGAACTTTGAAGGAATTCAATATTATTTTTTAGTTTTGGATTGGAAAAATTCGAGGTCATTGACTTGTATTATTAGGACCCATTTTAATAGTGGAATAACATTTTTTATGTTTGGAAAAATCTCATTAAATTAGAAACCTAATAAAATTTTAATAAAAAAGTCAAAAAATTTCACAGTTATATTTTTTTCCAGACATTTGATCACTTTGTATCTATCATTTATTCAGAGTTACTTAACTCTAAAATCTCAACAGTGGTAGAGATCGCAATATTATTCTTTGCACTAACGGGCCGGCTCTCCCGGTCCACGACCACACAAAAGATAAGTGTGAAGTGGAAGCGTTTCGCCTAATTTTAATACCCATTCCATTCCCACGCTTTATTTATTTTTAAATGGTGGGAAGGGGAATTTGCGGAAGAGTGGATGCATAGGAAGGGGAAGTATCCCTCATCCTTTGATAAAAAGTAGAACAAAGCATATACAATCACAGATGTCTATGGACAGCAGTCGTTTCGCTATTTTGGCAAATCCAAATGGCCGCTTGCTGGTTGGCCAGCTAAAAAAAATTTTGTTTATTCTAGCTATATCATTTAATTCTACAATTTTTAATAACAAAGTTATACTCTACATGACATATAAAAAAGCTTCTTTAACAAAAGTCTCCTTCGAAAACTAATATCAATTTATCATGCGTGTAATACGTAGGGGAAGGTAAGGGGGGAGGGGTAGTGTTTGATATAAAAACCGAGTAGCAAGTCATCGCTATTTTGATAACGTTTAATGAAAAGCAGAGTAAAAATTATTTGAGACGAAAATAAAATAATAGTTAAAAGTTGACACAATGATAGTAAATGTGCATTGTGACCGAAAAGATTTAAAGAAAAGAGAAGAAGAGACAAGCATAATTTTATAGAGTAAATAATTTTCTATAGAAAACTTGCAGAAATCTGTAATGTCAAATTCAAAAAAACTAACTAACTAACTAGGGTGACGCAGTGACCCAAAGTGGGCTTTGGCCTCCGACAACAAAAGTCTCCACTTTCTCCGATCCCGCGCCGTCCCGACCCAATCTCGGACCTGTAGGTCCCGAAGATCCCTATCTACCTCTAGCATCCAGCAATATCTGGGACGGCCAACTGGGCGCCGACCACTCGGTCGTCCCATATATGCGCGTTTGACACCACGAACATCATCCATTCTTTCTAAGTGGCCGAGCCAGCGGAGTCGTTGCGCTTTTATCTCGCCAATGATGTTGGGCTCGGCCACCAGTTTCTCGATCTCAGTATTTTATGTAAAATACTGAGATGTCAAATTCAAAAATCTTACTAATATTATAAATGCGATTGTTTAGATGGATGTATGCTTGTTTGAATTTTGTACAGATGTAGAACATAGTCTGGAATAACATATAGACTATTTTTAATTTTTTTTTATTCCGCGCAGACGGAACACGAGGTTGATAGCTAGTATGTCATAAATTAAAATAATAAAAATAATGTCAAATGGCATTCTTAGTACAGACCAACCAAATCATCAAAATAGAATCTAGACAAATTCGAGTAACATGCTATATTTTTTAAAACTTATTTTCAGTTATTGTTCTTTAAATATTCCATCCAACTTTCATGTTATGTATTGTAAACGTTGCAGCCACAACGTCTGAGTAAAATACATCAGTGGAGTGAGAAGATTGATTCCCTTTAAAGTACTTTCCATATAAAACGAAACCGAAGTAAAGACCTTTCTAAAAAGCTTCTTTTAAATAGAATGAGATGTGTAACGTTAAAGTTACATAATAATAAAAAATAACATGGCAACTGTTAAATCTACGCCGTAGAGGTCTACGTCGTAGAGCACTAGATTTCGTAGGTTTTACATAAACTAATTAATACTGCCTTTCTGAACAATAGGTCTATGCTACACATAAGATAACAAAAGATATTTTTATCTCTATTTTTCAAAGGTAATTAGACAGAGAGAACAATATTTGTACAGTTGTTTCAATAGTGAAAAATGAATCTTTAAAAAACAGTCTATGACTTTTTTTCTCTTTATTATTTTGAAAGTTTTTGTACGATAAATATTAGTTGATGGCGTCTAAAATAAATGAATTGATATCGACTTTGCTTTTACGGTTCGCGAGTAAACGGAAGACGGCTTACTCGATAAGTCTGGAAAAGATCGGATAAAGTGACTGAATAAGATTGATTCTGAATCATATAACGGCTACGAGATCATATGAATTTCAACTCTATCACATTGTGTATAAAAACGAAAATTGTTTGATTCTTTATATAGAGGATGTCCTTTTGTTTAATTATCTACCATTAATAAATCTTCAACCTTAAGATTATCACAATACAGCTACAATATTGCAGAATAAACAGTATTTTTAAGAGTATTTTCAAAACAAAATATTTAATTAATAATTAAAAGTATGCATGAATCTTTATTTCGTCTTGCATTAGACCGGAATAAATCGTCTAAGTTAGCGGCCCACCATCAAGACTGAAGAGGCACTGTGAGATGAATTAAGAATTTAAAAAGTAACAAAATAGTTCTTTAAATTTCCTCAATACAAACGTCCTTAAATAGCTTTGTCTATCGGTCAGATTCTTCTGTCTAAGAGGGACTTGCCTCCACATATCGGCCAATTTTTTTTTACTAAAATGTTTGCGAAGTCAACCAACTCGAACTACACCAGCGTAGTTAACTGTGGCCTAGTCACCCCTTAAATAGGGTAGTCTCTCAAGTTTCTCGATGGAGACATATATGCTGACGACGATGGGTTTATTACATTTTTGTACATCGTAGAGCCGTCGGCCATTAATCAGGCCAGTATTCGTTTATTGGACACTTAAAATGCCATATCATGGTGATATAACACGAACGACCTCAGAATAACTCCCCGCCCTTCATATCTTACTTTATTAATCTTACAATAGACCCTTTGCTTTTTGTTTCTTTTTTAATCTATATATATATAAAAGAAAGTCGTGTTAGTTACACTATTTATAACTCAAGATCGGTCGAATTGATTTAGCTGAAAATTGATGGGGAGGTAGCTTAGAACTAGGAGACGGACATAGGAACTTTTTTATCTTGTATGCAGTTTTTTCATTCCGTGCGGACGGAGTCGCGAGTAAAAGCTAGTTATAATTTAAATGTCATACTAACTACACGTCTTATCGCATCGCATTGCTATCAAAAATCGATTTCAAACCATTGTTGACTATCTACTTTATTACAAGCTTTTATTTAGTTTCACTTGTGACGATGTTTGTAATCAAAGTTTTCCAAATTAATATTTGATTCCGGTTACTGATTAAACTGAAATTTTTCATTTAAGTGCCAGTCGTCATCATCATCAACAACCTGCGCTTATCCCTATGGAGGGTCGGCACAGTATGTGTATAGTAGGGGAGCCCAAGCGGGGATTTCGGGATTTCCTAAAGCACGGCAGATTAATATACAGGGGGATACCTTGTACCCGGTTAAGTACCTCCACAAAACATGGGGCCCATGTATAAGGCCGAACCGTTTTTCTAATTTTTTTTTGTCAAATCAGGCGAATCCCTCTACATAATCGTCAGATTATGAGACAGTACGTTTAGAACATAAAGATAAACCATATATATCTTAATCTGACACGCTTGAGTATTTCAAAATGGCGAATTTTTTTGCACATTATAAAAATGACCTCGAGTTTGCGTCCCATCGAAATCGTCAGATTAGTGAATGAGAGCTTTTTTTGGTGCACTTAACACTCCCTTAGAAAATCTGACGCGCTCGATAAAAATTTTTTTTTTTACATTTTTAAAAATCTATAGCCGCTTCCCCCACTGATGTAAAGGTATATATCATATAACATTTTTTTCTTCTTATCATCTAAGCTTTGCATCCCAATAGGTCTCTACGATGCTCGAGTAAATCCCCATTTAGCCTCGTGGGCTCCCCTACTATAGTACAGTATCCTCCATACATCTCTATCAGCCGTCATATCTGAATTTACCCCCTTCTTACGCATATCCTCTTTCACACAATCCATCCATACTTTCTTTGGTCTTCCTCTACCTTTATAGCCATCCACATTTAAGTGCCAGTCGTGTGACAATAAAATATTATGATGACTTGGTGGTGATCTGATGATGGAGCTTTAAGGTGGACATAGAAACTTCGCAAGGAAACGACACAACCTCGTTTTGCCAACCAACCTACCAAGTTTGTTCTCGTTTGAGTCGTCTTGACAAATAGTTTGTCTGTTTAAAAATTTTTAGTTCTTTTAATTAACAAAAAAAAAAAAATTGTTCATAAAAAGTTTCTTCTTTCAATATTTATTTTTAATGCATTCGTACAGCAATCGAAAACATGATCTATTTTTAGAAGGCAATTTAAATTAATTTCGATTCGTCATTTTATACAATGTTATGAGAATGTCTGAACTATAGTTCGATCTTGTAAACGAATATTAGGTTGTCTGCATTCACATACCTTAAGATAAGTATAGGGAGATGATATTAATTGTATCAACATGGTACAGTCTCAATAAAAAGTGTTGCACATAAAAAAACGCACATGAGGTACATGCTCTATCGATTCAATCTGCAGTGTTCCGACCGAAGCCACCAAACTCCAATGGCTTCCAATGTACTTGACCTGGAAACTCAAGCACTGCCCTACGCTATATTGAAAGCGCTTCATTTTAACAACATCAAGCGTTTTACAATACAAAACAAATACTTAAATAATCTTAAATATGAACAGAAAAATGTAGATTGATTTGATAGTTTTCACTGCCGAAACACGTACTAAATAAAATAAAAATAAAAAATATATATTTTCATAAAATTAAAGAAATGATAAATTGTTCCTGTAAAAGCTTTTCGCATCGGAAACTATACATGTATAAGAATAGTACTAAAATAAAATATAAACGCTTTTATTTATTACAGTCAAAAGAGTTAAATAATTTTACTAAAAATGTTCTGATATTCAAGATTTTGAATTACTAAGCATTCAAGTTTTATAGATAAAATAGCGTTATTTCTTTCAACTTAACTTGAAATGTCAGTCTATCAGTACTATGGTTTTTACAGTTAAATAAATTTACACACCTAAGTGTTAAATGCAATCTATATATATAAAAGAAAGTCGTGTTAGTTACACCATTTATAACTCTAGAACGGCTGAATCGATTTGACTGAAAATTGGTGAACAGGTAGCTTAGAACCAGGAAACGGACATAGGATAATTTTTACCCCGTTTTCTATTTTTTTTTATTCCGCGCGGACGGAGTCGCGGGTAAAAGCTAGTAATATATAAAAGAAAGTCGTGTTAGTTACACCATTTATAACTCAAGAACGGCTGAATTGATTTGACTGAAAATTGGTGGGCAGGTAGCTTAGAACCAGGAAACGGACATAGGATAATTTTTACCCCGTTTTCTATTTTTTATTCCGGGCGGACGGAGTCGCGGGTAAAATCTAGTTTATAATAAAATACAAGTTACAATTTTACCTTAGATACAACACTTTGAAAATAAAGTTAACTTTAGTATACAAGAGATCGAGTTTTCTCGGTAGTAAATAATTTTCCTTAGATTTCGTGCCCTCGGTTTACAACGATGGTTGCCACCTCTTCGGCTTTTATGATTCGGGTTACGCGTTATAGATAGATTGTTTGAAAGAGATTATGTGTAGGAAAAGAGTGAACTCATATGGCCTATAGTGATATATGGAAGAGTAGTACATACTGTGTTGACATTACGTAAGGAAAGGGGCAGAAAGATGATGGTGTTCATCATTATCATCAGCCTAATAGGTTAGGCCTATAGTTAGGGGTAACTAGGCCATAGTCAACGCTGCCTCAGTGTTTGTGATGACTATATCAAAATGAAATAAAGTTTATTGAAAGTTGACAACCCTATTTACAACAGCGAAATGCCTATTGTATTTGTTAGTACATCGTCCCAACAAACGGGTCAAGTGTGCGGCCTTCAGATGTGTTTGGCCCGTGTCGAATTGATTCACTAACTATATATTGTGTTTTCGTCATTTCTGGTGAAGCATGTATACATTGTTATGTATGCTTCAATGTATGCTAGACAATACAACATTCAAGAATAATACCAATGTTTTCAATAGAATTCACGCTTGGGAAATTAAATATAATAGTAGAGGAACATCAAATTTTATACGTGACGACCATTGTGCTATTTAAATATTTCACTACTAGCTGTCGCCCGCGACTCCGTCTGCACGGAATTAAAAAAAAAACTTTAAAGCTTTCTAACCTAACCTACGTGGTCTAGCCGTTGCTGAGATAGTTTTTAACTAACACACATCCAAATAAACTTTCATATTTATAACATTACTAAGATTATTTAAAAAAATAATTCCAAAAATATTTCTATCGTTTAAGAATATTAGTTTCGTGATTATTTTTGTAAAGTTTATTTTTTTAATTCAGAATAGCGTTTTTTGTTTTTTTCCATAATTTAGAGAAACTTTGTTCTCGTAAAACTTCATAAATAAGTCAACAGTCGTGTCTTTGTTGAAAGACGGAAGTGGGGAAATGTGATTTTTCAATGAGGTTAATACCGTTTGCTGTGCGAAAAAACTTTTTCTTGTTTCTAGTCCCTCTAAAGAGTTTATGGTTTTGTCCAAATCATAGTTTGTCAATTTTTTCCACTCATCATCATTATTATCTCTGGTCTTTTCCCACTCACGTGGGGTCGGCACACAAGGTTTTATAAAGCTTAAAGTTTTGGCTTAAGTTTTTACGGCCGGCCGCCTGCCTTTCACTAGTATTCATAAATTGTCTCTTAATAAATAAACTAGTATTTAAAATTGTGCTTTTAGTTTACATTAATACTAATCTAGGATGTAAAATCAATAAAAATGTAAATCCCAAATTTGAAATAAAAAAAATATAGATGAAATAAGCAATGTAACATTTGATAAATCCTTCATTCCTTTAAAAAAACCTTTGCTTTTATCCCGACGTTCTTTAAATCCTAGTCACAAAGTCAGCTCAATACTTACGATTTCATTTCCATACTACAGTTTCATTTGAGTATACCAGATCGATTTAGTCCGGATTATCATCAAAAGCTCTTGTCTGAGATCTCCAGCCACTTTTTATTGGTATATAAAAGTACCCAAATTTTCCTCCGCTGTATTAATTGGATCTCAAGTCAGAAACGCCTCAGAATAATAATGTAGATTTATTGTAACAACGCCATCTATCGGCGAGTAGAAGATATAATTTATGAGTTCGGATTATATTGATACTAAAAAGATAATATACTATACAGCTCGTGAGTAAATTCTGCCAAATATTCGATAAAGTAATAGAAATCTGCTATTAAAATAGCCACTATACTTATACCAGTGACAATAACAATTTATTTCAGTCGTCCAAAATGTACAAAATCTTACTACTTCCTCAGTTTGCTTTAAGGTATTTGACCGATGTATATAAAGGTCGTGGTGAACTTATAATAATATTTACTAACTAGTTTTTGAACAACAACATCGTCCGCAAAGAATTAAAAAAAAAACTTAATTTGTAGCCTACATATTCTTCCAGACTATGTTCTACATCTATGCCAACTTTCAGCACAATCCGTTGAGCCTTTGGCAAACATCGAAAATTTCGAATTTATTTTATAATATTAGTATAGTAAACAATAGAGAGACTGTACCGACTGTTCAAACATAATTATCATGAAATGTTTTTCTTTATCTTCACAGATAAAATCCGCAAGAAGTATGCATCGCTCGGAGATAATATCATCGTGGTCAAACTGGAGCGGTCCCCGAAAGCGGGTCTCGGTCTCAGCTTGGCGGGGCACCGAGACCGCAGCCGCATGGCGGTCTTCGTCTGTGGTCTTAATCCCGCGGGATCCGCTGCAAAATCCTCACCACCTATCAAAGTCGGCGATGAGATCTTGGAGGTAATGCATACTAGGTACTAGGCTTACTAGGTTGCAACGATTTGAAGAAAGTATTCCTATGCCCCCTTATTCTTGTTGAGTTGTACAAAAAAAATAGTACTTAAATTAAAATCCATGGATAGCATTTCTTTATTACAGAAACAAGTAGTTCACATTATCTTGTCTACCGCTAGCTAGTATACCTTTGCAGTAATCAGATTAATAAATTAAAAAAGTTAACTCCACTGAATGTCCCCTTTTCCACTACGGGAAAGAATACAAATCTGGTGACAACCAGCAGTTCAAAATCGAACACGCCACTCGGCTAGATGACGTCACAATCAGACAAGCTCTTTCTTTTCGCTCTTTAGAAGAACAACTTTATACTTTTTAAACCACAACTTTAAAGGAGAACACATTTAAACGTTGATAAATTGTTAAATATTGATAATAATAGTGTCGGAATATAATTTAAATTGATGCTAATTAATGTGTAAAAATAATTTATCAACGCTTAAATTATTTAAACTTTTATGAGATTATCATTAACTAACATTAAAACGGCTTAAACACTCCAATATGTACGTAACTGGTATCCGCGAAATAATAACAGTCCCACTCAACCTGATAAAGGGCCCCCGATGTGCAAACTAGTCGGTGCCGACACCGGATAACACTTAAATGTTTAAAATTGCTCTTCTGTAAATTTGTGGTTTGAAAAATATCACGTTGTTCTTGTAAAGAGGCGATATAAAGTATCCACGTAATAAGCATTAGATAAGAAGGCAGAGTAAAGGTTCCCTTTAGGAATAGTCTATAATAATTCATACACTTAAAACATCAAACCCTGTAACGACCAAAGGTTTAGTCAGCTATTAGGTGTCATAATCAACTCGCACTAATTTACTATTCCTTGCACCAGTTTATTCAAGGAGACCATTTAATGTTGGTCTATTAATGTTGTTTGGACGGGAACATAATTCTAAGCTCACATAAGCGCTACTTACATTGGCCGGAATCCAAGCGTAAGCAATGCACTAGCAATAGATGAAATTACTCTATTCCTAGAACTGCATTGTTAGTTTTGTTTTTAGGCTTAGTTAAATGGGTTAACGTCATCTCGTAAATACTAAATAACGGATCGGAATAGTAATATTATTCCATATTATTACTGTATTCCACAATAATTCCATGTAATTTTTATTCCAAACTAAACCGTATGTATTTGTAAAATTGTGTTACTTCTATAAATCCTTAAAGCTCTAAGAATCTAATAGAAATACCGTCTACAAATTACGTTGAAAAACTGACAACGCGAAGAGCTCATAATATACTAGAACTGAACAAATTATATTTAACCTATAATTTATTACACATATAATTACTTCGTCAATCAATGCGGTCAGCTCTAGAATTTGGAATGCTTCCAACTTACTGATGTATAAATGTACAGATTGATGCATAGATGAGTGAACGAACGAGAGTATAACGACCGATTGAATGACCGATCTTCATTGTCCGGTGTTTTAAGAGGAAAGTTTCGTTCTTATGAATGAATCATATAAATCAAACTGATTTTACTTTCGACTTTGTTCGACCTTTAGGTCACTCAATGTTATTGACTTTGAGCAAAGAGAAATGGACTAGGCAAAAAAGCGTGAGGGTAAAGATGACAATCATACATTTGTATATCACACTGACACATACATCTTTATGACACGTACTGACTCAACAGGAACGATCAAAGACGCAAGCAAAAAAAGTTATTGTTCGTTTTTATTTAAATGCTCGCGCTTCATATGTCTTGTCATTTAAAGTCAAAGATATTTGAGAAAAGTAAAGAAAATGTTTTCAATTCATATTATAAATATATTTTTCGAAGGCAATTCTAATGATGTATCTTTTCTGGGAAAATATACTGTTAAAAAGACTTGACGGTGATAAATATCTTGTTTTGAACTTGTACGTGAGTTTAAGCCTCTAAAGGCAAAAAATGATTAGTTATTTCTGTATCAAAAGTACCTACTAATGGCTACTATTTTATTTTTAATTTTTCAGACAGTTTTTGGCTACCAAAAAGAGATAAAACAAAATAATCTAACACTAGTACTAGTGTAATACTTTGACTTTAAACTATACTGGACTATAATTAAAATAATAACGCAACATCTATTTTAATAACTATCTTTTTTATCACATAATTAGCTTCATCAAATAAATTTTAATCTTGCTTATATCGATGGGTCCTATGTATATGGGCCTAAGTAACAAATTGATGATTTTTACTTTTTTGTGTTAAAAGCTACCTTTTTGTTTAGTTACAGGTGTAAAAGTAATTGTTGCTGAAGTAAAAGGACCTATAAGGCCTATTTTCCTATATGGTTGAAACTTGAAGAGGCTCTCCTGAAAAGTTGTCAATTTGCACATAGGCCCTTATTCGTAGGAGCCATCGATATAAAGTTTTGGTGTTTCCTTTTGTTGCTTCGTTGTGATTGTATGATGTAAAGTGAAATTTTATTGAAAATTGTAAGTGAAAATCTATAATTTGGATAAATCATTATCAGTTTTTAATTTGCTTTTGTTATTGAGCATGTGTTTTGAATTACCTGTTGGTGTATCTAAATAAATAAATAAATAAATAAATAATCCCATCTGAAAGAGATATATGGTTACTATATTTGTCAGGAATCCAAATGTATGACATCCAGTCCAATATCTGTTTATATAAACGTCAATGAAGCAATCGTATCCATTAGTTATCCTGCAATACACAAGCATTTTGGATACATCGGAACAAAATTTTAAATTAAATAATAATAATAAATAACTGCTTTATTGTAACTCTCATATACACAATTATGTGAAAGCCTTGATTCCTGAACTAGGGCAAAGCCCTGTGTTTCAGAAGCCAATCCCTTCCCCCATTATCATCATCATTAAATTAATTTTACATTTAGTGACAAAAGAAAAGAAGACAATAATTTACGATTTTCAAAAAAAAAAAGATAACTAAATTAAATTTAAAAATAATTTTTGATCCTACAGTCAAATTATTTTATATAATTTTGTCGGACATAGTTGTATTTCCAAGGTTAACACTGTATTATAAATAAATAAATAAATAAATAATAACACTAGAGCGACAGAAAATACAGATATTTAAATTTTGAATGCGCTATAAAATACAATACGTAATTATTAATACAAAAAATGAAGTACAATAGATAGAATACATAAAGATAATATCAACGAATCCAAATATAAAAATTATAAAGTATACAATGCAAAATACAACAAAATGAGAATACATTTTTCAATTAACATTATAAAGTAGCGATCGCTGAAATGTTTCTGAGTACAATAAAAACAATAGTAGACGAACATATTTTAATAACTGAAACAAAAAAATATATATATTTCGATTTTTCGGGTTACACATTTACAATGTAGGTTGAATAATAATAAATAATAATAATAAATTTCTTTATTTAACTATAAGCCATTTTTCACAAAATTAGTGGGGCTCTGTCTCCCAAACTAGTTAAAACTGTGTTTCGGGAACAGAATGGATCTTTGTTAGAAGATATCTACAGAACAGCTCAACGTTCTTGATGAAATTCGGCATAGATGTAGATCATAGTCTGGAAGAACACGTATTCTACTAATTACTATTTTTTAATAAATTCATGGGAACGGAGTCGCAGGCGACAGCTAGTTTTAAAATAAATTTAGCCTCTTGTTTCCCATTCGAATTTAAGGAAAAGCTACTTTTTTACAGCTAGCCTAACCAAGGTTACGATTCATCAGTTTAGCTCTATAACGTTTTTTGATTAATTGTATACTCTACTAGTGTGTATACTCTACTAGTGTGTATACTATACTAGTGTGTATACAAAATGTATTTTATGACAAAATGTATCCATGATAGTAATACACAGGCGGTCAATTATTTGTGCATTCGCATACATTAACAGCTGATCCCTCTAACCGTCTCGTAACACGCGTTGGAACCACGCCAATTGAATTAGATAGCGGTCAATTTATGAGCGGAGCGGAAAGTGGATGTTTTTTTAAACACGCATAAACATGTTTATCTGCTGTGGTATCACGGATATGGTCATATTAAGAAAATAACTAACAAAATTGTTTTATTTTTTATTACGTTTATTTTCCTTGTAAAGGCAAAACATCGACATCATTTTTTTATGTAATAGAACCCTCAAATTATTTTAATTTAAATTTGTAGTAGGTTCAATTTTTTTTTTCTTAATTAATAACCTAACTTAACGTTAATTTTCAAAAACCAAATACCCTGACTGACTGAGACTCTCGTACACATTATAAAGTAAAATTTTTAAATTTCGAAAATTCTCAAATTCGAACTTAAATATTACTTTTTGCTGTTAGTCAATTAGGTCACTAATAATAAATTATTTTGGAAAAAAAAAGTACACCATCTACTACAAAAAAAAAATAACAGTAAACTCTTATCTTAGTTAGGTACTCTAAAATTATTAGCGTACACAATGTCCTATACCTTATCGTAACATACAAAATCTTGCAAGCAAAGCCAGACTATTCTTGTTCAACGTCCATTCTGATTGAAACATAACTCTATGTTCTTAGTTTATCCTGTAACTGTGCATTGATCAGTTTTAGAGACAGATACATTATACACTAATTAAAGTTTAACTTTGCCTATTAACGTAATCGAAGGAATAGCAAACATCCTTTATATATTTGTTGAACAGTAATCTCTTATAGTCTAAACAGCTATATTTTTGAAACTTGCCTTTCGATTGGTATTTTTCCTTGCAGTATAAACTGCAGATCAGCTCATGGTTCACGAGAAGTGAGAAGCAGATCAGTTCACCGACTCGCAGCTCAGCTGAATTTGTACCTGCATAGAGTTATGATTAGCATTTCGAACTACGAGTCACCTTGTTGTCAGCGTAATATGTTGTCAGTATCTTGCATGCCAATTAAGTTTTTGAGCCACAGCTCAACGTTTCAAATCTGTGTTACCTGAAGTTTGGAAACGGTTCAGAGCTGATTTACACACTTCTGGTCCTAAATGTATTGGATTATTATTTTTCTTTGAATATAAAGCCCTTCCTTGTCTTGTCCCACTATTAACGTGTTGTCCGTTAGAACGTTTTTTATAGACTATATGATATGTTTTGTATGCAGGTGAACGGCATAGTACTACACGGCAGATGTCATCTCAACGCGTCAGCTATCATCAAAGGACTGGTGGGACCTGTCTTCAAGATCATCCTGCTAAGGTAATAATAATTAGTATATCTCATAAAATTGTAAGATAATTTGATAGTAAGGGTACATCTGGAAAAATTGCTATAAATGCGAATGTTTGGATGGATGGATGTTTGAAGGTATCTCTGGAACGGCGCACGAATCTTGATGATATTTTGCACAGATGTAGAACATAATCTGGAAGAACACATAGACTACTTACTAAGTTTTTTAAGACATATAGTAACTTTATAAACGCTAAGTTAACGCTAACTATATACACACATATAAAAAAAGTTAGCGATCATTAACAAAACTTAATTTTGTTTTTAAATATCCTTATCAAGTAAAAGTTTTTATGATTTATCTTTTAAAAGTTAAAAGCACACTTAATTAATTACAAATGAATAAAATATTTTACCTTTGTAATGAATAAAGTGTGTGTTATTTTTAATGTGTGTCTATCACATGGAACATTTTCAGTTTTCCACTATATTCATATTATTTATCTAAAAATACCCAGCAGACTCTCCAAAGAACTCTACGATCTCTATATAAATATAAATTTCTCTACGATGTCGTAATCAAGAGGTCATAGAACCATGTAAAAAAAAATTACTTGCCTAATAAAAATTCGTCTGTTATATATCTCACATAATAACTTTGTTTACAACTTACATTCCAGTAAATAAAACAATGTAAGAAGCAAAATATATATAAAATAAAACCACAAAACAAATTTACATAACCATAGCTGTTTATTACTTAACCACACATACAAAAACATAGAGCATAATATTCTGTTTATATCCAGATTAATTTTTTTTTCAGTTCACTTGTTTCATAAAATAACTGAAGAAATTTATAATGGCCTCCATGTTTAGAATTTGACGTTTCTCTACATAATTTAAGAACGATGAATTACAACCACTATATACACAACTCATGCCTGTAACCCAGAGGGGTAGGCAGAGATAACGGACGTCCATTTGGTGTGTCCAAGCGAACCTCCGCAATCCACTTTTCGCCATTTCGGAAGACGGAACGTTTCGGGTGGCGAGCCGCGTCACTGTTTTTTTCTCCCGGGAATTCACACATATGTGCGGGTTGCATCACGATGTTTTCCTTCACCGTAACAACATCGGATAAATGTACATATGTAAATCGAAAATCGAAAAACACATTGGTACATGGCGGGATTCGAACCCAGAACCTGCAGATTACAAGTCAAGTGCTTAATCCCTGAGCCACCGACGCTCATGACCCCTACATCAACAAACTTAACCTTTAATTATGCTAGTAAAATATACTTAGTAAGATTGTAAAATCACAAAGTTCACACACTTACGGTGACATGTAAATGATTTCAATTGTTTCAGGCGTAAATCAGCGTTAGAAGATGTTGCCGTAAAACCTTTAACGCAATTTCCTGTCGCCCTTGATGAAGAGGTAAGTCAAACTACAATTTTTTTATCCATTTGAGGTAAAAACTCAAAAACTGCGTAACATATTTTCATATAGTTTTCACTAATATTAAGACAGAAATATTAAAGTTACAAAAATATTTTTGATCAATTAACTGAAAATGTTACTTACTATCTGCCGCTGAATCGTCGCGCGGACAAAGTCGCGGGCAACACGTAGCATTTAATAATAGAATTCTATATAAAACGCCTGACGTAAAACATCCTCTACCCATACGAATCTGAAAAATTGGTACCTTCCATATATATTTTTTGGAGTAAAAGAACCTTTTTGTTATAATTTCAGTACGATGATAATAAACTAGTATTAATAATTTTTTATGCCGTCTTTTCATTATAATTTGTTTTTCCGAACTAAACAATTAAAAGCGCAATATGATCCTTAATAAATTGTTTTTGAAAAGAACCATTACTTTTTTATAAGAGAAGGGGGCAAGAGAATAGCGGGAACACCGAGGTGTTCAACGACACCCATGGACATCTGCAATACCAAAGAAATCGCAGATGCGTTAACGGCCTAAAAACTTAGTACTTAGAGTCCAATTTACAACTAAGATCAGATTCGGTTTTTAGCAGCAATTAAATAGTTCAATTTATTAAATGCGAATGTATAGATGGATGGATGGATCATCGGATCCTGATGAAATTCGGCATATATATGTAGAACATAGTCTGGAAGAACACATGCACTAATTAACTTTTCTTTTAATCCGTGCGGACGGAGTCACGGGCGACAGCTAGTTGAATATAATTTCCATTTTATTAAAGTTTTTCTATTACAGCGATTTGATTATATAATCTATTAATAAAACAATGAAATCCGTTTGCATCTTGAATTACAGTGGGATTTTACTGCCGAGGCATTTATATTTACAAATATTGTTGTCTTCGTTTTTACAAAAGAAATTAAAGGGATAGCAGTATATATTGTAAAAAGTGTAACTGCAGGGAAAACCCGCTGTTATATTCACATAATAATTATGTTAACTCTCGCTTAACGCTGACCTTGTTGGGTACCTTCTGTCTTGCTCTAACATACGTTGGATTTCCGTACAGTTTTCCGTACGATATGAATAAACGATTATATACTTTATTACTAAAAGATAAAGTTAAAAATTCCTTGTTCACACTTCATAATGTTTGTATCTCTTCGACATTTCAAATAGTTTTATACAAATGATATAAATATGCAAATTTTAATTTTATTTTGTTGTAATTATGGTTTAAATTACAATGACATGATAGAGTATGCTTATGTCGTTTTTATACTGAATTTGAAGTGTTATCTTTCATTTGCAATGTCATACAAACAGTGTGAAGACGGAATTATGCTATGCGAACGTTTAACGCGAAATTTTAATTTTAAAAAAATGTTTTAATATATCTATAGTCAAGTTTTTAGTGTGATTACTAAAAGCTTGTATAGTGTAGTGTTTTTAGTGGATTTTTTAATGAAAATTAGTTGATTTCTTTTGTTTATAAAGTTAGTTTTTGTGAGTTTATTTGCATATGACCGGTGTTTGGTTTCGTATGTGATAATTTGTTACTACTAGTGTTTTCTTTACTTAGTGCAATTATAAATGCGTAAGTTTAGATGGATGTTTGTTTGATTGTATCTCAAGAACGGCTAAAGGGATCTTGATAAAATTTGGCATAGATGTAGAACATAGTCTGAACACAAAGGCTACTTATTAAGTTTTTTTAATGCACGGACGGAGTCGCGGGTAAAAGCTAGTTAATAAAAACTTAATAAACAAGAATTATACGCTATGTTATGGCTGTTTTAATTATTATGAAATTCAATCTTTGTTTTTAACTGCTTGTTTAGAAAATATCTTTATGTTTCTACCATTAAAGTGTGAATTTCGTCAATTTGCAAATATCCCAAACTGTGTGAAATCATGAGGTTAATAATTTCATTTACATTTCGATAGCCTAATTCTAGGTAGTTTAAAAAATTGGACTCTGTAGTGTATTACTCCAAATGAATTTCTAAATTTTACAAATAAGCCTCTAATTTGATAAATGCTAGCTCGACAGCTGTTTGTACCTACAATTGCTTATATTTTACAAAGGCACTTTTCAGTGGGCTTTCGTCACCTTTCAAGTTGTTTCATTTCTTTGTCGTCATATCAACGACGCTTGTTGACATATTCGAGAAGCCATTGAAACCAAAATTTTTATTTCTAATTTACAACTAGCTGGCGCCCGCGACTTCATCTGTGCGGAATTAAAAAAAATACTTAATAAGTAGCCTATGTGTTCTTCCAGATTATGTTCTACATCTGTGCCAAATTTCATCAAGATCTGTTGATTCGTTCCGGAGATACCTTCAAACAAACATCCATCCATCTAAACATTTGCATTTATAATTTCAGTAAGATTTATCAAATAATTATTATTTGATGCGAAACATCACAGTAACTGGATAAAATAGTATTATGTTTAACTAGCTTTTACCGGCGACTCCGTCCGCGCGGAATATAAAATAGAAAACGGGGTAAAAATTATCCTATGTCCATTTCCTGGTTCTAAGCTACCTGCCCACCAATTTTCAGTCAAATCGATTCAGCCGTTCTTGAGTTATAAATAGTGTAACTAACACGACTTTCTTTTATATATATAGATTTAAATCCAAAGCCTAAAAATAAACAAAGAAAAATTAAATTCCATATACGACGGCCATATTTGATTTACGGTTGGTTTCTGAAAATCTCTGTATAAAACATATCGTCATCTCTCCCATTATCATTTACAAGACAGATATAACATTATAATTTAAACAGAAATATTGGTCTCAGAAACCCTTAATTATAAAAAGTAGCTAATGTTATTTAGTTATGTGAGAACTTGTGCTTAACTATGAATAGTTTAAAATTTACGTGTTTTAGCAAAAAAATGTGCAGTTAGTTTAAGGCAAAATTATTTATTCTTTGGATTGAAACGATTACAGTTGAACCTGGATAATCGAGACTTCTAGAAGTGAGAGTCATTTGTCCGGTCTCGACGGACGACTTCCAAAAGCGAGACTTTCGGGTTAGAGGGAAACCTCTCTAAGCGAGAATAATTTGCGATCCCTTGAACTCTCGCATAGCCAGGTTCAACTGTTTAATAGTCTATTGAAGTTTTAACTAGTAATATATTTAACTTGTTAAGTCAACAAGTTATCCAAATTAGTGCTCTATCTGAAACCAACAATTATATTTGTGGCTTTCATGTACATAAGTAGATCAATATATCCGGGACTATTGAGGTTATCTTAATGTAATTGAAGATATGAGAGTGATTTTACCTAAACAATTTTATCTACGTTTTGGCCTTTTTGAGATTATTTAGGTAAAATACTTAGGTACAATGTTTTACTCCTTCCCAAGTACCAATAGAATGTAGGCTATTATTTTTCTTTTAGTAGTCACAACAATTATTTTCGCCCTCATTCTTTTCCCATACTTATCTACTATGTTAAAGATGGGAAGGGGAGAGAAAATCGTCCAGGTAGAGAAGAGATAATATATTTTTTCTGTGTTAACTCTGTCCATTTAAAGTCTAGATATAGGTGTAGCAATAGAGATGGTGTACAAAGATCTATAATTTCTAAATCCGTATGTGAAAAACAATCAACTAATTTTATCGTAACTTTATTAACAGTTGTACTCACTTCCCGCCAAAATAAATCTGACGGATATACGACCGATAAAATGCCACATCCACGTACATTTCGAAAAAATAGATATTTAAAAAATCGACTTAATTTTTGTTACGTTTTTATGAACCTTAATATACTGTACAATTCAACAATATTATTAAACCGTACAAAAATTATAAAATAGTTGTCGCCCGCGACTCCGTCCGCGCAGAATGAAAACATAATAAATGGCCTATGTGTTCTTCCAGACTGTGTCACTACATCTATGCTAAATTTTATCTAGATACGTTAAGTCGTTCCGGAGATATCTTCAAACAAACATCTATCCATCTAAACATTCGCATTTTATAATATTAGTAAGACTGTCATTCAAACAAACAAAAAAAAAATTGTAACGCAAATTTTCAAGTCTAGTAAAATTAACTTAGGCTTATGTATATGATAAACACATCTATCTATCTATATATATTAAAGAAAGTCGTGTTAGTTACACTATTTATAACTCAAGATCGGTCGAACTGATTTAGCTGAAAATTGATGGGGAGGTAGCTTAGAACTAGGAGACGGACATACGAACTTTTTGATTTTGTGTGCATTTTTTTTTGTTCCGCGCGGACGGAGTCGTCGGGTAAAAGCTAGTTTAATATAAAATTATCATTTTGTAGCGTTCTTAAAGAATGTGTTCTATTTTGTACGTTTTAAATTCTTGCTTCTTAATGCCATTTCACCAAAAACATGTAAAATCTCCTTGAACAAAAAAACGTTACCATTTTTAGCCGACTTCAAAAAGAAGGAGGTTATCAATTCGACTGTATTTTTTTTTTTTTTTTTTTTTTTTATGTGTGTTACCGCGAAACTCGGCCCCTGGTGGTCCGATTTTGATAAAAATTATTTTAATCGAAAGGAAGTGCTTGCAGGTGGGTCCCATTTTTTTGTTTTTTTTTTTAAATAACTAGAAGACTAGTAGATTTTGAATATAGCTTCAAAATTTGTTGCGGAAATTAGGGACATTTTTGCTTTCAGCGCTTACGTAGGCTAAACTATAGGACCTACATAAAAATGATGTATGGCGAATTGTAGCTCTTTAAATGTGCTAAATAAAAGTCCGCGATAGCATATATCTATCTTTTATAGTTTTCTCACAATAACCATTTTTTTCTTTCGAAACATTAATTAAATTCATGCCCTATTTCCGACGCTATTATTCAAGTTCAGTATTAACCCTTATGTAAATAAATATGTTCATTATTAAGAGAATTTAATGTAGATTATATTTGCAATTGAAACTATATCATTCTGTCTAATAGTTTAGGAGATATCGTAAGAATAAAATTACGCGGAAACGAAAAATGCTACATCGCGTTACAATGAATAGCACAAATTTGCTTTCTGGGCTTACGTAGGTCAAACTATATGACCTACATTAAAATGATGTATCGAGTAATTATAGATCGTTAAATTTGCTAAATAAAAGTCTCAGGTGGCATATATCTATCATCTATGGATGTCTCACAAAAACCATGTTATTATGAACAAACTTCGATTAAATTGCACACGAAAAACAGCGTCGTAAGCTTACGGCGCTATTATATTATATTCGATATGAATCCTTATCCAAATAAATATGTTTGATGGCTAGAGTATTAAATGCAGATTACATTAGCCTTTAAACTATGTAATTCTGATCAATAGTTTGGAAGATATTAAATTATTAAAAACTACGCGCATTCGAAAAATGCTACTGCGGCGCGCGGCTGGACAAAATTAAAGGTACTCTTCAGACTGCACTAGCGGGTGCGGTGGCGGGCGCGGGCGCTCGGGTCTTGGCGTCTGCGTATTCACAGTGGCGATCGAGCTAGGAGTGTCATTGCACATGTGATAGGTCGTTCTCAAACTTTGCTACGTATTTAGAAGACATGGATGAAGATTTGTTTTTATTAATGGAAAATTCATACTTGAAATGGAAATTTCAATATATGAAGTTTGGCGCACACGATTTAAATAAAGGAAGAGAAAATTTTGGAGAATTTTATGTATTTTTAGCCGACTTCAAAAAGAAGGAGGTTATCAATTCGACTGAATTTTTTTTTTTTTTTTTTTTTTTTATGTGTGTTACCGCGAATCTCCGTCCCTGGTGGTCCGATTTTGATAAAAATTATTTTAATCGAAAGGAAGTGCTTGCAGGTGGGTCCCATTTTTTTGTTTTTTTTTTTAAATAACTAGAAGACTAGTAGATTTTGAATATAGCTTCAAAATTTGTTGCGGAAATTAGGGACATTTTTGCTTTCAGCGCTTACGTAGGCTAAACTATAAGACCTACATCAAAATGATGTATGGCGAATTGTAGCTCTTTAAATGTGCTAAATAAAAGTCCGCGATAGCATATATCTATCTTTTATAGTTTTCTCACAATAACCATTTTTTTCTTTACGAAACATTAATTAAATTCATGCCCTATTTCCGACGCTATTATTCAAGTTCAGTATTAACCCTTATGTAAATAAACATGTTCATTATCAAGAGAATTTAATGTAGATTATATTTGCAATTAAAACTATATCATTCTGTCTAATAGTTTAGGAGATATCGTAAGAATAAAATTACGCGGAAACGAAAAATGCTACATCGCGTTACAATGAATAGCACAAATTTGCTTTCTGGGCTTACGTAGGTCAAACTATATGACCTACATTAAAATGATGTATGGAGTAATTATAGATCCTTAAATTTGCTAAATAAAAGTCTCAGGTGGCATATATCTATCATCTATGGATGTCTCACAAAAACCATGTTATTGTGAACAAACTTCGATTAAAATGCACACGAAAAACAGCGTCGTAAGCTTACGGCGCTATTATATTATATTCGATATGAATCCTTATCCAAATAAATATGTTTGATGGCTAGAGTATTAAATGCAGATTACATTAGCCTTTAAACTGTGTAATTCTGATCAATAGTTTGGAAGATATTAAATTATTAAAAACTACGCGCATTCGAAAAATTCTACGGCGGCGCGCGGCTGGACTAAATAACAGGCACGCTACGATGTATTAGTTCGTTAATTTTCAATTTGTATACCGATTTTGATAATTATTTCACTGTTTAAAGGATAAGTGGTTATCTGCTGCATTCTAAATTAGTTTTTGAATTGAAGTACACACATATTAAATAGGAAAGTCCTTTTCTTTATTTCTTTCCTCATACGTATTAAGGAAATTTGTAATTGAACTTCAAATTCACTAAAAATTGTGAAATAAAACAAAAATTTTAAGAAAAAAAAAATAGCCGACTTCAAAAAAAACAATCTCAAACAAAATGCACTCAAAAGTAACAAAAAAAAATAATTTCAAACAAAATGCATTCAAAAGTACCATAAAAAACAATCTCAAACAAAATGCACTCAAAAGTAACATAAAAAAACAATTTCAAACAAAATGCATTCAAAAGTACCATAAAAAACCATCTCAAACAAAATGCACTAAAAAGAAACAAAATAATGACATGAAAACTTCTTTCTTTCTTTCTTCTCTCTTTCAAAAACCTTCTAAACTCTAAAGAAAGTTCTCTTCTTTCTTGTAACATGTCTATATTGTATAATTATTGTTATTTTGGAGTCGGTTTCGGCCTAAGTAGGGACATAAACGTAAGTATGTCTCATACATCTCAAATATAAAATGTATAATATTATATTTACTTTGGCCGACACCGACTGCGAAATAACAATAATTATACAATATAGACATGTTACAAGAAAGAAGAGAACTTTCTTTAGAGTTTAGAAGGTTTTTGAAAGAGAGAAGAAAGAAAGAAAGAAGTTTTCATGTCATTATTTTGTTTCTTTTTAGTGCATTTTGTTTGAGATGGTTTTTTATGGTACTTTTGAATGCATTTTGTTTGAAATTGTTTTTTTATGTTACTTTTGAGTGCATTTTGTTTGAGATTGTTTTTTATGGTACTTTTTACGCTGATTTATTACTATTAAATGTTGCAGATGTTTGCTTTGCCAAATAGCAGTGCGATGTTGTACTGCAGATATAAATTCTTCAGTATTGATATCCATGACGATTGACGACGCTTCGGCGGGTGAATCAAAATGGTTTAGAATCACACGCGTAGTCGCCTAACAGACGCTATATCACTGTGAACGATACGGGCGGACTGAGCCATTAGAAACTCCCGCGCCACCCGCGCCCGCGCCCGCCTCATGAAGACGCGCAGCTCGCGGGAGCACTGTGAACGCAAATGGCGTCTGCATACATTTTGATTTACACGCGCCCGCGCTAGCACCCGCGCCCGCCGGCACTCTGAAAGAGTACAAAGGCACGCTACGATGTATTAGTTCGTTAATTTTCAATTTGTATACCGATTTTGATAATTATTTCATTGTTTAAAGGATAAGTGGTAATCTGGTGTATTCTAAATTAGTTTTTGAATTGAAGTACACACATATTAAATAGGAAAGTCCTTTTCTTTATTTGTCTTATTTATGTCCTTATACGTATTAAGGAAATTTGTAATTAAACTTCAAATTCACTAAAAATTGAGAAATAAAACAAACATTTTAAGAAAAAAAAATAGCCGACTTCAAAACAAAAAAAACTATCTCAAACAAAATGCGCTCAAAAGTAACTTAAAAAAACAATTTCAAACAAAATTCACTCAAAAGTAACGTAAAAAAACAATTTCAAACAAAATGCACTCAAAAGTAACGTAAAAAAATAATTTCAAACAAAATTCACTCAAAAGTAACATAAAAAAACAATTTCAAACAAAATGCATTCAAAAGTACCATAAAAAACAATCTCATACAAAATACACTAAAAAGAAACAAAATAATGTCATGAAAACTTCTTTCTTTCTTTCTTCTCTCTTTCAAAAACCCTCTAAACTCTAAAGAAAGTTCTCTTCTTTCTTGTAACATGTCTATATTGTATAATTATTGTTATTTTGGAGTCGGTTTCGGCCTAAGTAGGGACATAAACGTAAGTATGTCTAATACATCTCAAATATAAAATGTCACCTATTTACTTCGGCCGACACCGACTGCGAAATAACAATAATTATACAATATAGACATGTTACAAGAAAGAAGAGAACTTTCTTTAGAGTTTAGAGGGTTTTTGAAAGAGAGAAGAAAGAAAGAAAGAAGTTTTCATGACATTATTTTGTTTCTTTTTAGTGTATTTTGTATGAGATTGTTTTTTATGGTACTTTTGAATGCATTTTGTTTGAAATTGTTTTTTTATGTTACTTTTGAGTGAATTTTGTTTGAAATTATTTTTTTACGTTACTTTTGAGTGCATTTTGTTTGAAATTGTTTTTTTACGTTACTTTTGAGTGAATTTTGTTTGAAATTGTTTTTTTAAGTTACTTTTGAGCGCATTTTGTTTGAGATAGTTTTTTTTGTTTTTAACTTCCACTGCCTCAAGACAATTACGTAAATATAGTGTGTTATTTTATGACTGGCTTGACAATGAAAACCCACATTTATATTAGGAATATTATTACCCATAAATTCTATAATTTTAACTTATATAACCTTCGGATATTTAATAAGGATAATAAAACAAATAACATTTTAGAATCAATTACGTTAACTCCAATATTAGTACTAATTTAATATTATTTTGAACTTGGGAGAAATAATAATATTATACCTATAAAAAACTAATATTATTTTGCATTGATGAAAAATTTCCCTATAAATTTTCATATTTGTCAATTTATCATTGATTGTTATTTGTAAAAAATGTCCTATCACCTGTCCATCAAAGTTAAGTAACGCAACTGTAACTTTTTAAATAATTGTCTTTGTGCCGTCACTTCGCTATTTTAGCGAATTCAAGAGACATTTCGCTCGTTTATCACCTTCTATTATAAGCAAAAACATATAACCTATCACACGCCAGTAACATTTTATGATACATAATAAAACTTTATCGGTCCACTATCACCGCAATCTGAGGCAACTCGATACGACCATGTTCAGGTAAAAGCCTCTTCAGATAAATTGATACTGTTTACAATCCAGTTACAGTGTCACTTTACTAGCCAGTGCTTCTTAAACTATGGACATAAGTACTTTTTTAATTGCGATCTCTTTCATATCTCTATAATATAACCTAACGATCATCATCATCATCAGCTCACTATACATCCCCATTGAGGGGCTTGGAGCCTAACCTAAGTTAGGGGGTGACTAGACCATAGTCAACCACCCTGGTCAAGTGCGGGTTGGTTGACTTCACAAATATCATTGAATTTCTTCTCAGATATGTGCAGAATCACGATGGTTTCCTTCACCGTAAGAACGTCGGATAAATGTACATATGTAAATCGAAAAACACTGGTACATGGTGGGATTCGAACCCTGGACCTGCAGATTACAAGTCAAGTGCTTAACCCCTGAGCCACCGACGCTCCCAACGGTCACGACCGGTAACAAAATTTATTTTTATCAAAATCGGACCACCAGGGGCGGAGTTTCGCGGTAACACATATAAAAAAAATACAGTCGAATTGATAACCTCCTTCTTTTTTAAGTCGGCTAAAAAGGAAAAAATAGCCTATATAGAGCTACATTCCAGTTAAAGTTACAATATATATGTAGTAACTTCAAGAATTAAAATTATGCATATAAATTTGTGTTACGTAGGCGAGCACTGACAATGAAATTTAAAACAGTCATCCCCATTTCTTCTGTATCAGGGTGCGGGGGGAATGTTCAAAAATATACTCTGTGTTTTTGGGGCCATGACTAAGACATGGTTATATGAGATTTCTACTTACTAAAACCTTCTCGGTGGCCCTCCTCTAATATGACGGCGAGGGTCCCGGGATCTACAATGGAAATCTGTAATCTGTTCATCCCCTACACATCTATATAATTTCACCTAACTCGATGTTTGTTAACAATTATTGAAAATTAAATTTGATCCATGTGTAAATGCATGACAATTCATTATTATGATGACATGTTGATCTGTTGATGAATCTGGAAGTTGGATATAGGAACTTTGCAACAAAATGACACGAACTCATCAAGTTTGGCCTCATTTGAAACAACTTGACGATCTTTTTTTCCAAATTTTTAGGTGTTTTAATTAACAAGGAAATAACAAAAGCTTGTTATTTTTTAAACGAATCTATTTTTAATCATTGAATCAATAGGTTCCGAATCATTAAACACCTTTAGTTTTGATTAAGCTTATAAAAAAGCGTTAGAAATTTTTTTTCTTCTTAGTAAGTACGTGACTACCAAAATAGAATTAATACGATCAACAAAAAAAAGTTATAACAGTGCAATACAAAACTATAGGACAAATTTTAAATCAGTGATATGAAGTCAGTAAAACAAGTGAGTGAATGAAAACAATCGTTCAGTGATAATGAGTGAGCTAAAGTGATGACTGTAATGAACGAAGTGCCGACACGGCCAAGCGACAGTGAACTATTGTACAAACCAGTTGTGCTGTTCAGGAAAATATGGCAACGAACGCTTTCATTCAGGAAGAGAAAGGTAAAATTCAAATTGTAAAAACGACTTCCAAAATTTTGTCATTATACATTTCTCAATAAAGTGTCTTTATTCTTAAGGCCCTTTTCCACTAGCGCGACTAGTTTAACTTGCATACTAAGATTCGACCAAACTGGAGTAATTTATATCATTACCAATTACATAATCAAAATCTCCGATTATGACATAGTTTATCTCTGTTTTGTCAAAGGTAATGGGACTGGGATGACGATATTTTCTCAGAAACCCACGTTAAATAATTACACTGACAGTTTTGGCGGTTAGAAATATTATACGAGTACTGAGAGAGCAAAATGTCAGTTGAAACCTAAGAGATTTTCAATTAATCTACATTTGACATTCCACTCTATTATCCAACATATTTAAATTGTTATGGTATTTCATGTCACGTTGGAAGAAACAATAGTTAATGTATTTTTGTAGGTTTATACATCGTTCATACTACGTTTTTTAGGGTAAAATCAAAGACGAATATATCCAAGGGATAAATTCAAGGAGTGAAATTATCTTCATATAAAATAATGTTTGGATGAAACCGCAGCTTGTAAATGTATGAACGAAAATGCAGTATTATTTGTACTAAACAATTAAGGTGTTAAAAAAGTATTTAACTTTATCAACATTTATTCTGCAACTGTAATTAGAATATGTAGGACGAGTTTATCTTTACCTTGAAATGTAACAAATAAAGTGTTTTAAAGTTTCAAGGTCACCATAATCACGCATTTAAAGTTTACCGTTAATCTTCTTACTTTAATATTATAAATGTGAATGTTCAGATGGATGTTTGTTTTAAAATACCTCTGGAACGGCTTAAACGGATCTTGATGAAATTTGGCACAGAAATAGAACATAGTCTGGAAGAACACATAGACTACTTATTACATTTTTTAATTCTGCGCGGATGAAGTCGCGAGCGACAGCTAATTTTGTATATTTCAGTAATTCCAATAAATTACATTGTTTTTCGCGGGTTTCATCATATATTTGGTGCATTATTAAAACATATATTAATAAATAACGTAAGTTTATTACAGTTTAAAACTTTCTCAGACAATGTTTGACCAGAATATACATTGGCACGGTTTGACCAACATTTGATCAAGTGTTTCCCACTTGTATAAACAAATGGCACGCGGTTTAAAATTTGTATAGTTATGTTTATTAATTTAAATTTAATCTCATACTAGCTGTCGCCCGCGACTCCGTCCGCATGGATTAAAAAAACGTAATAAGTAGCCTATGTGTTCTTCCAGACTATATTCTACATCTGTGCCAAATTTCATTAAGATCCGTTGAGCCGTTCCGGAGATAGCTTCAAACAAACATCCATCTAAACTTGCACATTTATAATATTAGAAAGAAGTGAGACAGGATTAAAAGAATTAGTCGATTTACTCTAAAAGTAAAACTTTTAGAGTAAATCGACTAATGGTTAAGGGTATAGGTTATCGATCTAGATGCCAGGGGTTCAAATCTTGGCATTAGATTATTGTCGTGAAATGCTAGCACAGGAAAAGTGGCTAGCAGGATTTTTATAAGAAATATGACTTGAAAGTCCATTTTCAGCCAGTATTCACAAAAAAAAGTTAACGTGATTTGGATCAAATTGTCTTGTAACTTTTGCCCAGTTTTGTCGTCTTTAAAAAAAGGAAATAAGACAAAGCGGAACAGGACAGACTCTACACAGAGATAACTCTCTCTTTGACGATAATACACGGTAGATTAATGATAACTTTTCTTTAACTCTCTTTCTTTTCTGATTTTTTTTTGTGACTGAGTAGTCACTGTTTGCCTTGGGGCATTTACAGTTTCACCGGACTTGAGGTGGCTGAGCGCGGATGGCGTTAAGCCTAAACCTCGTTTAAGAGTAACTAGGCTCGAAGGCTCCCTCAGGAGCCTCGTCTCGGGCTGTTACTTCATTATTATTACCGGATTGGGAGGTCACTGAGCTCTTTGGTCGCTTCAGTGGACGCTCCATGGAGTAACTGGGCTCAAGGGCCCCCGAGAGGGGACCTCGGCTTGGGCTGTCACTCATTACGAGTTTAGCATTCCGATTAAAGGGTGCCTGAGAGGGCCGAACCTCGGTTCTTTTCTGAAGAAAAATCTGCCCATTTTAATTTATAGACTCGGAAACTAATTTTTTGTCTTACTTCCTTCATCTTTCTCTGTCTTCATTTTTTATTTTTACACAAGAAAATCTAATCTTACGAGGTTCTTAAATTGTGTTCTAATTTGTTTCACCAAGTCTTAAGTATATCGTACGTATAATGTGACGTTAACGGCAGTGTTTGTTCTGAACAAACATAATGTTACCTGTATAAAGTGTTTCCACTTGCGTAAACATTGGCACGAGGCATTTAATATATAGAAGTGCACTTTACAAGTAATAGCGAAGAAAGTATGAATGAATTGTGTGAAAGATTAGTACTAAGAGAGTGAATTTAGATATGACGGCTGATAGAGATGAATAGAAGAGATCCACGCTACGTTATATAATTTATTACACAATAGTTACCTAATATGGGTAATAATTACACAGTAGGTAATAAATTTCTTGTCGGTATTAATTAGCGAAATAATACTAGTTTTTATCTTTAACTATTAAGGGTCTGTTTACGATTTTTATTGCAAACGAAATTAATCGTTATACCATTGAAATAAGGTTTAATTTTACTTAAACTATAAATTTTGAGCTTGCTCTTGATTAAAATTATGTGCAAAGTAACATTTAACCATGTCATTTTATTTATGATAAAAAATCTGCTTTGATCTCTCCGCCTGGTCTATCTGAATGGACCCTAAGTCAGCAATTAAAATATTATTTGTCCCTTTAGACAGTAATGACTTGTTGAACAGATCATCAGCTCACTATACTTCCCCAATGAGGGGCTCGGAGCCTACCCTAAGTTGAGGGTGACTAGGTTATAATCAACCACGCTGGCTCAGTGCCTGTTGGCTTCACACATATCATTGAACTTCTCAGATTTGTGCAGGTTGCATTACATGTTTTCCTTTCCCGTAAAAACGTCGGATAAATGTACATATGTAAATCGAAAAATACATTGGTACATGGCGGTATTCGAACCCGGGACCTGCAGACTACAAGTCAAGTGCTTACCCACTGACGCTTGCAAGTGGAATAGATACATGACTGGAAACATAATAAGAATTTTTAAGTATTTATCAAAAAACCAAGCATCTTGCAAAATTTTTAACCATCGTTTGAATGACAAGGTCCTCTGGTCATATTCATTTGAAATATGTAAAATGCGTTTGTAAATGTTTATTTTTGGAATCACGAAGGTCAAATATAACCACATAATGAAAAAAAATGCGTTTCATTTTCTCACAAAATAAATATACCTCGTTTTTGTTATCTCCTTTATAAATCTTTAATATTCTATGAAATTTATTAATTTATTTAAAAAATTACAATAATATTTGGTATAAAACTACTATTATTAAGTAAGACATTTCGAGTTTTTTTATTAATGGAAAGTAAACTATTATTTTTTATTTCCCTATTTCAGTCGGAGGATCGATTTGCCGGCTACAAAGGAGTACGAGACATTACCATCAAAAAGGTAAAATTTTATTTTATACTTACCTTAACAAAAATAGCAATAGTAACACATACATAATATGCTATTATTTTTTTGCAGGCGTTTTAAAGTTTTGGTGAAATTATTCTGACATTCAAAGTATTTTATTTTCGCAGGCGTTTCGAGACTAAACAATATTGTTGTTTTTTTTAGGGTCCGGCTGGATTAGGAATCATGATAATAGAAGGACGGCACACGGAGGCGGGGCGCGGGATATTTGTGTCCGACTTGCAGGAGGGTAGTGCCGCGGAACAGGTATGGATTACCTAGGACATTTATGTAATTGTGCCAACTCAAAATGAAATTTACTCCCAAATCGATCTAATCACTAAAACAAAAGTGTGCTTTACAATTTAAGAAAGAATTCAAATATTGTTGAATTTTCTTCTGTCATTTTATCTGAATCAATAAATTTTTAATCTTTAACCGTGGATTTCTGAGTCCTAAATCTATGCATAAAACATATAATCATCCCTGAGATAACAAATATGTTTTAAATGGACATTTTGGTCTCAGAAACCCACGGTTAATTGACATAATTATTTCCAGGCCGGCCTTAACATCGGTGACATGATCCTCGCCGTAAATAGAGACTCTTTGCTCAGTTGCAGCTACGATGCCGTAAGTACTTAATTTAACTTTACCCAAAGTACTCGTAATCATTTCATTTTTTTATAATAAGTTATCTATATTTATAAAAGAAAGTCGTGTTAGTTACACTATTTATAACTCAAGAACGGCTGAATCGATTTGACTGAAAATTGGTGGGCAGGTAGCTTAGAACCAGGACACGGACATAGGATAATTTTTACCCCCGTTTTTTATTTTTTTTTATTCCGCGCGGACGGAGTCGCGGGTAAAAGCTAGTTAGTTATAAAATTGCTGGTTTGAATATTATTTTCTCATACATTACTAGCTGTGGCCCGCGACTCCGTCCGCGCGCTGTTAAAAAAAAAAACAAAATGAAAAATAGATGTTGGCCGATTCTCAGACCTACTGAATATGCTCACAAAATTTCATGAGAATCGGTCAAGCCGTTTCGGAGGAGTACGGGAACGAAAACTGTGACACGAGAATTTTATATATTAGATATATCATGCAACTGAATTGAATTCCAGGCGGCCGCTAAACTCAAACACACAGAAGGCGTGGTCATATTGACAGTCTGTAGTCCCAACATGAAGGACCCTGACAAGGAAGATCCTTCAGGAACATCTGGTGAGTGTCTCATGTACACACTGAACTTTATAAATGGACTGGCTATAAGACATAGTATTTTGTGCTTATTTGATTTTCGCCATTATGGAGTTGATGATAGCAGTTTTTAGCAGTACCGCTACTGTGAATTCGAACGAATAATATAGACCAGTGATTGTCAAACTTATTTCTTTCACCGCCCCCTTTGAAAATCAATTATATTTCAGAACGACCCTCATTTTTATTCAGCCCTAAAATTTAAAAACCACAATTTCATTACTTTAATTAATTTCAATGCCCCGCATTTTTTGGGCCTTTTATCGCTCTCTCCTAGGTTTCAAACGCCTCCAAGGGGGCGTTATCGCCCACTTTGGGAAACACTGATATAGACTAGATTAATTGTCACGTAACAACAACAGGCATGTTTAAATCGGAACGTAACAGAATCTGTCATTACCAAGCAATCGCCTATCCCTTTATAGAAATCAGTATATGCTAGGTTTTAGGCTACTTAAATTTTTTTTTTGATTCCGCGCGGAAGGATTCGTAGGAAAAAGCTTGTAGGATATCATTGAGCAAGATAATATAACGCTTGAGGCCATGGTTGACAAATTCTACTCTTATCTTCTAACTCTGTATATTTGTATTTCAGGTGCAAGCGGGAATCAAACTCCGGACGGGTTGTCCGCCGGCGCGTCTCGCCCTCAGACACCGAGACCTGCGCCATCGCCTGCTAAACGTATGCTTTGTGTTTTAATACAAGCCACAAAAAAACCTTACACTCAATAAAAAAAACTTGAGAGGTGTGTTGGGACACCCGGATGGAACGTAGTTCCTTTCAATTAATTAGTGAAGGAACCAATGTTTATTCTATGAATAAAAAACTTAAGTCTTCACAAGAAGTACATTTTATTTCTATGAATTTTCGTTATATATTGTCACGTCGTTGCCATGGTGAAGTAGCGCTCATTCGTCGTTAACATACTTACTATAGCAAAAAGTGTCGTGACAACTTTTCGTAAGAATGTTTTCCGTCTAGCCCCCTTTCACAACGCGCGATAAGGAACTTCGTTCCAATATTAAATTTAAAAAAATGCCTTGTTTAATTTTAAATTGATTAAATTCACAATCGATTAGACATAACTAAAGTTTACAAATTATTTTATATACGTAAATTTCTGTTAAAATTGTTTTTTTACGAAAGACTGGGATCAACACATGAAACTAATAGTTTTGTTTACACTGTTCTTAACAAGTATAAATACATAAGTTATGTAACTTAAAAATTAAGTAATATGAGTAATAAATTTCCAGCGGAGCCTCCTCCAGACCCCGCCACAGCGCAGATCAAACCTAACCATGAGATGGTTATTGAAATTAACTCCAACAATGAGAACCTCGGAGTTGTTCTACTTGGAGGCAGCGATACATTGATTAATGTAAGTATATAAGTAGTAAGTATATAAAGATTATTTTGATTAAATTATTTAAACTTTCATGAGACATAAAAATAAATTAATTAACAACGGCTTAATTCACGTGTCGTCCGGTGACGGCACCGACTAGTTTCGGACCCGTCGGGGGTCATCTTCAGTGCGAGACGTGACGCGACCGCAAAGTCCTCAGAATAAATACTCGGCCTGAAGATGACCCCCGATGGGTCCGTAACTAGTCGGTGCCGTCACCAGAAGATCACACGTGAGTTAAGCCGTTATTAATTAATTTATTATTTTGATTACTTTGCAATTAGAAATTGCAATAAATTTACAGTTTTTTCTGCAACTGTAATTATAATATATTACAAAGCTTATAAGCTAGGAAATTAAAAAAAAATTGCAAGTCACATTAAAGTTAAAAAAATTCAAATATTAAGTAAATTTCTGCAAATAGTCGAACCGGGATAAGCGAGAGTCCAAGGGATCACGATATTTTTTCTCGCATTCTCTTTCTAACATTAGTTTCTAGCTTATGGAGGTCTATCGTCGGATCAGAGAAATGACTCTCTCTTATAGAGGATTCTCGCTTATCTAACTTGGACTGTATGCGTAAATACTTTGTTTCTTAAAAATACCTCTTTACATTTAACAAAATACTTCCTTACATTTCAGGGTGCAGCAGCGGTAATACTAGATATATATAAGACGGGAGCAATCGGAAAAGATGGACGTCTGCAAGTCGGTGATCAGATCCGTGAGTGCAACGGCATCGTCATAACCAACAAGATGGCGCACGAGAGAGTCTGTCTCAGCATCAAACTTAAAGCACCGAAGGTCAGTTCTTACAATCGATATATAAAACTTAAGACCCTTTTCGACTAGCGCGACTTTTTATGACAACGGCCATGACACTGGTCAATAATATTTTATTTTCATAATCAGAATCTGTTCTTTCATAGTAAAAATATTTTGTTGAAACATAATTTTTCATTTTGTCACTGGTGATGAGGCTCTGAGAGAGTGACAACAGCATCCTGAAAGCAATAGTTAGTGACCCTCATATATATATAGTGCTGAGACATCTCATTACAGTTTCACTAGCTTTATTTCTACTAACCGTAGTCATCTAAGTTTCTAGTTTTGTAATTTTTTAACCAAATATGGATCTCTGTAGTCCGAAATAAAGAATTTTGAATTTGTATTTGAATTATTGCTTTTGTAAAATCTAATGTCATTGTTTTATTGTATATTTTGGAATACAAGAAAACTGCTAGCAAACGCCATTGTTCATAAACAGAAATAGTGGGTCAGAGTCGCAGTCAGTCCTGCTAGTGGAAAAACGTTTAACTCATAAATTGCTCACAGAAATAGTGGGTCAGTGTCTCAGTGGAAAAAGGTTTAACTCATAAATTGCTCACAGAAATAGTGCGTCGGAGTGTCAGTGGAAAAATGTTTAACTCATAAATTGCTCACAGAAATAGTGGTTCAGAGTCTTAGTGGAAAAATGTTTAACTCATAAATTGCTCACAGAAATAGAGGGTCAGAGTCTCAATGGAAAAAGGTTTAACTACTTCCCGTGACATCAGCTCGTTTTAATATGTAACAATATTTTGTATTACAGCTGAAGCTGACAGTGTTCAGACCTGATCCGATCCAGTACGAGGAAGTGGAGGTGGATCTGACGAAGAAGTCAGGTCGTGTGTTGGGGCTGACTTGTGTAGCTCCAGTACAGGGAACTGGTGTTTACATCGGAGATCTTGTGAGTATCTAATACTAGTAGTTGTCCGCGACTTTATCCGCGAGGAATTAATAAAAATCTTGTCATAACTACATTATATATCCCCGGAGATAGTGTAGCTTTACAACAGTGAAAGAATTTTTCCAATCGCTTCATTAGTTTCGTAACCAATGCAAACAAACAAATCTTTCCTCTTTACATTACTATTATTAGTATAGACCAGTAATTGTCATACTTATTTTCTTTCACCGCCCCCTTTGAAAATAAATTATATTTCAGAGCCCCCTAATTTTTATTCAGCCCTAAAACTTAAAAACCACAATTTCATTACTTTAATTAATTTCAATGTCCCCCATTTTTGGGCCTCTTATCGCCCCCTCCTAGGTTTCAAACGCCTCCAAGGAGGCGTTATCGCCCACTTTGGGAAACACTGGTATAGATTATAAGTTAGAAAATCCATAGATAAAAAAACAGGACAGATGAACGTACCTAGGTTAAGTTTGGAACATGTATAATTTTCTATCGCGTAGCGTAACTGCAATTTTTTTTTTGTAATTTTTCCCTTACCTAACGAGTTACGTTAGCAAAAGCTAATACGACAGTTTAGATCAGTGTTTCCAAAAGTGTGCGATAACGCCTCCTTGGGGGCTTTTGAAACCTAGGAGGGGGCTTTAAGAGGCCCAAAAAATGGGGGCATTGAAATTAATTCAAGTAATGAAATTGTGGTTTTTAAGTTTTAGGGCTGAATAGAAATTACGGGCGCTTTGAAATATAATTGATTTTCAAAGGGGGCGGTGAAAGAAATCAGTTTGAAAATCACTGGTATAGATGTATCGATGTTTATTAACGTCAACGAAATATCTTCAAGCATAGACTATATGTACCTTTAAATTGAATTTCCAGCTTCCCGGTTCGCCTGCAGAAGTTGACGGTAGAATTCAAAAAGGTGACCTGTTAGTGTCAGTCGATGGTAAGGATTTGTCGGGAGCGGACTACATCGCTGCAGCAACCGCGTTAAAATTGTGCGCCAACAAAACCACTATTAAAGTGAAAAGATTTAAAATAATTAGTAAATAAATTGACAATGCAAAAGTGACTTTATTTCTTTGTTGTTAAGGTTTATTTCTGTGTGTTAATTTAATTGACAATGTTAGTGTTTTTATGAATTATTTTTCAGTGCCGTAAAATGTGATTTGTTTAAAATAATTATAGTTTTAATTAACAATGCAATTTCGATTTAATTGCGTAAGGAATACGATTTCATTTTCATTACGAAATCATTTAACATTGTATTAATTTTGTTATTTTTATATTTGCTTTAATAGTAAAATGCAAGCGAATTTAGACTTTAACACCACAACTTAGGGCACGTTTTTCAATGAGGTTACAATCAAATTATGATTTTGATTATTGTAAATATTTTAATATATTGCATTTTAAATATGCATTTTATTTTTGAAGAAAGAAATTTGTTGTTCAATTATGTTATTGATCCCATTGAAAATAAAGTTTATATTTCCTTGACGATATCCAATGAAGTAGTATAGAAAATAATTTAATATAATGCACTAGTAATTTAACCAAATAAAGTACATTATAAGTATTTAATTTTTATTCTTTTTCAAATTTTAAAGTTCCGTTGTCTTTGGTATCGTTGGTAAGCACCATATATATTATTGTCTCTATTCTTTTCAGAGGAATAAAAAGAGATAACTATATTTTTGTGTGTTTAGCAGTAATAAAGCAGTGCTATGCAACAGACTGTATACTTCTGTCACAATAACACTTTTCTCACAAATTTTCTTGTCGAGGACTTTAATTTCCTACCCATTTCTTTGAAATTTCATTTGACACTAGCAATGAGGTCACCTTTTCAGATGATTTCGTCTAGTTAAAAATCTAAATTATAGTTTTTATTGTGTCAATATTGTATACTATATCTATAATGAGTGGGATGCGAAAATAATTATATGATATTACGTCACAGAACAGTCATACAACACAAAAATTTGGACACTGATCATAAAATGTGCACTATAAAAAAAGTACGAATTTGATTACATTTGAGATTCAAACATGAATGTTTCCTAGACTACGTAATGTTCAAAATAATCACAAAGTCAAAATTATTTGCTGACATATTTATAACAACAAAAAACATTTCTTTAGTTTTGTTACGCGAAATCCCTTTTATTTTCGAAGTATTCATAAAATAGTTATCAAAAATACTTTGCCAAAGTATTAAAATACTAAGTTAAATAATATTTAATTTATAATAATTTAAATTAATTTTATTTATTAAAAAAAATAAATGTTATTTTGAAGAGGATTTAAATTATTAAAGTGAATAGACAATAAGATTTTTGATTTATTCTTACGGCTTTTAATACGTATATTGAAATCTATTATATAATCTAGATAGTTTTAGAATTTTCTAGAAAAAAAATAGTACACTTCTTTAATTATTTCTTGCAATAGAAATTATTGTATGTTGCCATATAAAATAAAGTATTAAAAGTACAGATTGAAAATACCTCTAAATAGTGAAAATAATGCACTTAATAAGAAATTACACGTAGTTTTTGAGATATTTAATAGCCAAATATTGTGTCTCTTTCTTATTAGTGAAAATAGAAAGAGTCGAATCATTTCATTTATTAAAAAAAAATGTACTTAATATAGTTTCATTAATAAATCAATTATTTAAACTTAAAAAAAAGATAAGACGTAATTTTTTTTTAGTAACTTGGTGGATTAAAGTTGCGGACTGCGCAATACTTTCAAACTTGTTTTCTGCGCAGCGACTCGTGCGATGTTCTAAGCCAGTGTTTCCCAAAGTGGGCGATAACACCCCCATGGGGGTGTTTGAAACCTAGGAGGGGGCGATAAGGGGCCCAAAATTGGGGGGCATTTAAATTAATTGAAGTAATGAAATTGTGGTTTTTAAGTTTTAGGGCTGAATAAAAATTAGGGGCGCTCTGAAATATAATTGATTTTCAAAGGGGGCGGTGAAAGAAAATAAGTTTGACAATCACTGTTCTAAGGCAACAAGGTATTTGAAATTTTTATACCGACTCTTATTTCATTTTGTAACTAACTAGATGGCGTTATTCTTAATTTTGAAGTATTTAATGAAAAATTGATTGTTGAAAAATACATTTTCGATTTAATTTGAATTTATTTTTTATTTAAAATAAATAAAATCCTTATGTAATGTGACTTTAATAAATGTGTGTAAATACGTTTGTAACACATTAGGAAGCTAGTTGCAATATTATTATATACCATCAATAAAGCATAATATTAGGATATTGGAATAAAAAATAAATAAGGTATATAAACGGGCAGATATAACTTTGTTGATTACAGTTGGTTTCTGAGACAAAAATCTATATATAAAACTTCATCCCTGTCATTATTATCGACAAAACAGAGATAGCAACATGTTTAAAAACAGGGATTTTTATCTCAGAAACCCACAGTTAAACATGATTTTCTCTTTTATTATTTAAATTAAAATTCATTCAAAATTTACTAAGATATAAAAAAAGTGTTTTTGAAAACATTTAACTCCGTGAGCTTAGTACAAATATTTGTGACAATAGCCATCGAAAGATCATCAAAATACAACAAAATTTGTATTGTAGTTCAGCGCCCTCTGTCAGGCGTGAAGTACACCAAAAAATCTCATAATTATGATATAATTGTCGACGATGATGATGATGATGATGATACCGACGCCCCCATCGAATAATCCCGTAATGGACTCTTACCAGGTTTTTACTATTCTGTCGAATTCGGCATCTAAAGGTCCTATTACGTGTTGTGATTTTTTTTATATTTTTCTTAATTACGGAGATAAAAAGTCATTATTGAAACAGATTTTTTTTTATTTCCGGTATTATAATTTTTCCTTCATAGCACAAAATACGCCCGGAATACATGAAAAAATTAAATACAATGTAGCTATAAAAATTAGCTTTGTTTTGGTATCTAAAAGATTCTTGTACAATAATTATTGATGAAGTTATGAAAGAAATACGGTTTTTTGGTTCTCCTGAAAAATTTGATTTTTCCTATTACGGGGTTATTCGGTGGGGGCGTCGATTTTTGCACACAGTACGCGTGACGTTTAGATTCAACTATCATGTTATATTGTCCGCATAGTACTTATACATTTCTGTATTTCTTAACGTAGATTTTGTTTAAGAAAATACAAATTAATACTGGCCATTAAATTTTTTAATACAGATAAAATTAAAATAATAAATATGTAAGGAAAAATTAAAATAGATAAATATAGTTGTTTTTAGATTAAGCATACAGCGTAGCCTAATTCTAAATCATTGTAAATTGTATAAAAATTTTAAAAAAATCCTCTTCCTGGTAACAATGTATTAGACTTATTGTATATTGAATAAGTAGCCTAACTAGCCATCTATTCACCCTAAAATAAAACTCCTAGAGGGATAATAATATATCTCCAAAAATTCCCCCCGTGAAAAATGTAACATACTGTATAATGCCAACTCAATTGGTACTATCAGAAATAAAAGTGTTATTATGTGAATTTAATATTTAAAGAATAAATTTGCTATTTTAAAAATAAAAAAATCTCTTGAATATATAAATGTTAAAATTGAACGTAATTCTTTAGAATGACTATCTTAACACTTGGCATGCTGGCAACGTATTTTTACGTTTTTTTTGCAGTCTGTCACTAGAGCGCAGGTCACGTAAAAGTACGTATTTAGTAGATTTGTGGTGGATACCCGATAAAAACGCCCGCTGTACGCGTAATTCTGCGGCGAAGTATGCCCGCATGCTAAGTGTTAAGTACGACAACTCACGGCTCAGTTTCCATATGAAGTTAATCTTCTTAGTAATAATTGTTGACGCGACTGTACGAAACTATGAAGGATGTTTGAATTTTCACAGGACCGGACACCTACTTGGACATCTATTACCCCTAGCGGTTATGTTTCAGGGGAATAGATGGACTAACCACATAAGTATTGTAATTTTTTCATATAGCAACACTTTTGTAGATTACGGCGTTAAATTTTGCCAATGTATTCCTTCTAAAAAGATGCTCTGTAGATATAATGCAGGCTACATACGTTAGGTTTTGCATTACGTCGACATAAATAACAAAACGCCAATAACTTAATGGTTAAGAACGGTCAATCGAACACGTGGTCGAGGGTTCGAATCCTAACACAAGTTTAGAAATGGTTACTAAATTAAATAAATCAATAAAAATCTGCTAATATTTTTCAATAAAAGTTTGCGAAGTTGAAACGAGCAAAACATAACGTAAGTAGCCAATATGAATCCCTTTCCCTATTGATATAGATTTAAAATAAACCTATTATAAATAAATTGATAAATTAAAACATGTGCCACAGATTGTATTTCGAAATTTTGACAGATGCAGCATTTTGTACGGTTTTTTTTTTTAATAATTTGACAGCCATTTATTATATAAAACTTTGCCTTGTAATTATGATTTAATCGCTTTCTATTCCCTTATTATTATAGTTAAATCTAATTATTTAAGTCTAGTAAAAAAAAATGTAGTGAAATTGAAGTTTTAGTATTAACGTAGGAATAGAGTTTCGATTTTATAGCAACATTAAAAAACAAAGTTATATGTTTAATTCGTTCTGTTTAATGTGGGTTTCCATTGTTGAGAAATATGTACAAAAACGTATAAAATTCTATGTTTTAAAATTAAAATGAGAGGATGAGATGTTATTCAACAATGAAAATCTACAGATAATAATATTTATTCCTAAAACAATACGACCTACTGGTATTATATTAAATAAATTGTAATAAATTGTGCGCTTTTTAATCTTTTGTTTTATTTACTTGTTAGCTTATCCACGTTAAGCCTTTTGGAGCTCGGAGACTATCCAAATTAGGTGTGACTAAGCCATAATCAACGCTGGCCCAGTGCTTAGACTTGCTGATATAAGTAGAGCATTAAGATTTTTTCCTTCATCGTAAGAATGTCGAATTGTCCATATGGAATTCGTAAAACACATTGGTATATAGCGAGATTGAACGTGGGGGTCTACTCTAATTCGACGAAAAACGAAGTTTCGTCCGAAACTTCGTGTGTTTGCTACTACAATTCCATTCGTTCCGCAACTTCGTCCGAACGAAACAATTTGACGTTTAAGCTCTCTAAACCTACTCTAATTCACAAGGTTCGGAACGAAAATTTGATTTTGACAGATAATTCTTCGGAAGTTTAACCTCGAAATTGACGAAATCAAAAGTGTTCTTATGATTTTCGTTTGTGTTGATTTTCTTATTAATTCATTTGAAATGGCTGCGAGGATGTTTTTAATTTAGGGTGCTAAAACACTTCTCATAAACGAGGAGAGCGTTTAGAGCGTAGAAGAAATCGACGCCGCCTCCGCAACCAGCTAAATATTAATGTAATTCCCGACATAGAGTTTGTCGGAAATTATAGACTCAGTCGACAATTATTTGGAATGTGTAGATTACATTCCACTGTCCTGTACTTAAATCGCATCACCAACGCTCATTGTTTTATTTACCTTAAAAATAGAAATAATAATAGTAATGATTCGTTAAATATTTTTATTTCACACTTTTGACTAGACATAGTACAACTATTACGTAATAAAGAATTGATCAAACCATGCGTTTCCACTGCTGAAACATGTATTCAAAAACATATTAGTCATCTCTCTCATTTTCAATAAAAAAAAACAGAAATGACAATGTTTTCGTATAAATGTTAAAACTTTCGGTTATTTTAATACATTCGTTAATACTTAATACATAATAAAAAATATTTACTACAACTCAGAGTCCTTTTATAGTAAAAAAAACTGTCGCTTAGTGAAGATATCTAAGGGGCGCAATCAGCGATCACTTAATGACTAATTGCGGAAGTTAATATACATTTACACACTTGAATGAACTCGGTGGTATATAACAAGTGTATATGAACTTACATATCTAAATATTCGTTGTTACATAACAACAATAAGTACATAATATATTGAGCTGATAACTAATATTACATAAAAAAATCTTATGTCAATGTGAAGTTATTTCAATGGTCAATAATTCATTGCAGAAAAAAAAATCGTTAATAATTGTTAATGTTGTATAAAGTGACTAAAAAATATTAATACTTTTATACATTACAAAGACAACGTATTAATGTTTATATAACTTGTACTTATTGTTAACTTAACTGACATAAAAATAAAATAGTCCTAACTTTACATAAAGTCGAATTGTAAACTAAAGCAACATTTTATGAATAACATTGATAATAGTGGTGTAAAATAAATACTTAAAATACTAGATATTAAATATAATTATAAATTATAGCTGTCGTCCGCGACTCCGTCCGCGCGCAGTTAAAAAATGGGGGGGGGGTTATGAAAAATAGATGTTGGCTGATTCTCAGACCTACTGAATATGCTCACAAAATTTCATGAGAATCGGTCAAGCCGTTTCGGAGGAGTACGGGAACGAAAACTATGACACGAGAATTTTATATATTAGATTATTAATTAAGAAAGATATTACAATTAATAATACAAATATAGCATCAACATTTCATTTAACGTTTTTACAATGACCACAGAGTAAAGTGGATATTGTAAAATAAATTTCACGATTTTTTTATTTAGCACCAAGCAAATGACTAATATAGTAATGATTAATTTATTTTATTTCATTTACTATTTAATTATGAAATTAATATCAATATTTGGTAATTAAATGGTAATAATTATATAAAAACAATTTAAACGACAAAATTTGAAATACAAAACTTAGTTAGCAAATTTATACAGATTTAAATACAGTTGAAAATAAGAGAATGAGAAAGAATGAAAGACAGAAAATGGGTGAGAGAGAGAGAAAGATTAAACCGTCAGAAATATAAAACATAAGTTATCTTCCAATTTTGTTTAAGTTACTTTTTATTAGCAACAGCTAATTTGCTAACGCTAAGTACTACTTAAATAAGTACAATATTTTCGGCTCCTATTTGCTTTAAATAATTTAAATCAATTATTAAATTGAAATAAAAAAATCTAGTCAAATAAAATGTTGGGCACAATATTGATTATTAAAAATATATTAGTAACTTATTCCATGTAAACTTATAGTCTTTCATCGGAGCTTTTTCTTATAACCAAAGGCTTCAATTTGCTTCTAAGTTTGACCAAGCGCTTGCTAGCTTTAACATTCGATGTGGGATTTCTTAAATCAGGCATCGATTTACTTTCGTGAACTGGCGGAGGCTCCAATGGTTTCGAACCTCCATAGTACCTCGGCATACTGAAATCATTCTCTTGGAACATTAAAGCAGTCTTCTGTTTTATACTCTGCAAGCTAGTTTCGCCCTTATATTCAGACAAAGAAGGACTATCTGCAAAGAATCTTGGTAAGTTGTTACTCCTTATAATTGGTGTGTCTGGGAGTTGACTTAACTTCAATTCATGTTCTGCTAATGACGTCACTCCTACTGTGGATTTACTCTTCATTAAAGGAGGTTTAGTTGGCGTTAAATGTTCTGGAATGTTCAAGAATGAGGCACTTCTATGAGGTACCCTAGCTAGCACTTTATTAATCTTATTAGGATCAATATTCTTTAGACTTTCCACTCTGTTTAATGTAGATTTAAGGAGTCTGTTACTGTCAACTCTTTCTAAAGTCCGTACACTGTCGCTTCTGCTAATGTCAGATTTCTGTCTTAAAATACCTTTTACACTTTCAACTCTCGGTAGAGTTAGATTCGTTGGTAGTTGTACAACTGATACTGGATCGTATTGGTATATTGAATTCGGTGTCGTCATTTTTGGTTCTCCTTTCAAAGTCACCGTGCTTGGTTTGATTACGTCTTGCTTCTTAACAGATACGCTCATTGTTAATCCTTCTTCTGTATCTGGACTCTTACTTTCTTCTTCTTCTTCGTCTATTTTAAACATATCGTAGCTAGCTAGAAGTTCGTCTTTGAACATGATCTCGAAATCAGTAACGGGGGAGTCTACTTCGTCTTCGAAGTACACCTTCGTTCTGTTCGGTCTATCAGAGAGGTAATCAGGTTCCGATTTAGTCTCAATATCGTCGAGAGTTTCCAAGCTTCCTTTAGATTTGAGTTCATGGTCTTCTCTGAATATCAGAGATTTTGAGAACACCTGAAATTTTTTAAGTTATCGATTATCAAATGGTATGTATTACAATAAGTTGAACTAATAAGCTTAAAAGAAAACATTTGTTCTAATAATAAAGTTTTACCTTTTAGTTTTATTTTGAGAGTCTGAAATGAAACTAAAATTAAATTCAATGTGTAAGATAAATTCAGGTAAATTTGGATGCAGCTAAGGAAAGAAGCTACAGAATTCTCTCATTCTTGGACATGAGTATATTCAGTTTTCATATAAGCTTGGTAAAGTGTATAAGTTATCGTACCTCGTAAATCTTATCAGCATGTATTGGCATCTCTTTTACCTCCCTTCCCATCACTGCCGTGGGAGGGAGGTGGTTGTTGTTGTGTGGCTGCTGCGTCACAACACTCTCAAGACTGGCGCCCATGTTGGTGATGCCATTGGCGTACACTGACGTCACATTTTCATCCAACCTGTTGACATACACAATTCGTGACGTCGAAAGTCTATCTGTCCTTATCTTAATCTATCTCATCATTATCTCTCTGTCCTTATCCCACAACAGTTTTACGACCTCCAGATCGATCCATCATTAATCAAGCTGCCCTTATCCCTATGGAGGGTCGGCTCAGTATGTACTACTCCTCCATACATCTCTATCAGCCGTCATATCTGAATTTACCCCCTTCTTACGCATATCCTCTTTTACACAATCCATCCATACTTTCTTTGGTCTTCCTCTACCTTTATAGCCATCCACATTCAATCTCATTCGTCAATATTATATGCAAGTGACGTCGGAAATCCAAAGATACGTACAATTATTACTTATCGTTGGTTTCTGAGACCAAAATCCTTGTATAACATGTTTCGTCATCCTGCTCATCTCTCTCATTATCATTGAAATAACCTTTTTTATACGGGGATTTTGATTTCAGAAACCAACGATTAAATACTCGAAATTATCGGTAACGAATTTAAGCAAAGTCTTCGGGTAAGTAAACCTGGTTGATTATAAATCGCAGGGTAAAAAGAAACAAAACAAGAAATAGTTTTTACACCGAGTTGAATGTTTTTAAATGAGTAAATCACCTATTTAAACAGTTAAGATCAGTGAACAAAACTCATTGATGATAAGGGCTTTTCTAGTTTTATTTCCATTCAAATTTTAACTTCTATTACTGTTTTATCGCTATCTAATAAAATTACTCCATGTGTTGCCAAAAAATAATCTTACTGATATTATAAATGCGAAAGTTTAGATGGATGTTTGTTAGAAGGTATCTCCAGAACGGCAGAACGGATTGATGAAATTTGGCACAGATGTAGAACATAGTCTAGCAGAACACATAGGCTACTTACGTTTTTTTTTAATTACACAAATGTCATATTTAAATTAACATTTGTTTTATAGCTGTTGTTTGATTAAACTGTAAATGTAGACTGCTCAAGGATTTGTTTATTTATTAACAAAAAATTATATAAATACAATTTTATAATAAAAATATACTAAAAAACTTCTAATCTTAAAATCTTAATCTCACTTAGAAAGAAAGAAAGAAAGAAAGAAAAAACATTTATTGCCACAAATAAAAAAAAATAATATATAAAATCAAAAAAAGAAAAACAGACACATGCAAGGCACAAAGTCTGGCAAAAGGGAGCCAGCTCAGCGAAGCAGGGACAGACTAAACTGCCCCTGCGCTGGTTTTCAGCTGGCACCTTTATAAAAAATAATAGTAATAATAAAAAATAATAAATAAAAAATAAATAAAGTTATATATAAGCATTGAAATAGCTCAAGTCAATTTAAATTGTTAAAATTACAAAGTTTTCAATGCAATATTTTACAAATTGTATTCAGTTCAAGTAACTGTGAGTAAGTAGTGTTGTGTGTTTGTTTTTATACCTTCAGCTATGTTTTGATTAATATAGAAAAGTAAAGAAATAACTGAATAGACTAATTTAAGATTAAAAATTAAAAGTTAGACAACTAAGTGCTAGATTTTTGAATAGAAAGTAACCATGACCTTAATTTAAATTTAAAAGAATTGAAGGAGATAGAGTTTCTGATAGGAGGTGGGAGATCGTTCCAGCACTTAGTTGCAGCGAAACGAAAGCTACCACGAAAAGCACTCGTATGGTATTTAGGAAAATTGAGACGTGGTGCCGTTCTAGCGAACCGCTGTGAAAACGTTAGCTTTTCATATAAATAAGAGGGTTCGCCTGATTTTATTACACCGAAGAGCACCGTGGAAAAGTGCAGGATTTGTCGATTAGCCATGTTCAGCATATTGTGACGGTTTAAAAATGGGTGCTATGAGATCGCCGGGGGATTGGAAAGCAGAAACGTACGCAGGCGTTTTGAATTCTTTGAATTATTTTTTTAGTCCTAGCGTATAAGCACCCGCTAAACACAGAATCAGCATACGACAATTTGGATAAAACCAACGTTTCACACAATTTTACGCGTATGTCTACCGATAAATATTCACGAATACCATACAAGACTTTAAGCCTATAAAAGCAATTGCGCATTATTTCTAGTATGTGTTCCTCAAAGCGTAACTTACTGTCCATTTTTAGTCCTAAATTACTTACTAAATATACTAATAGATGCGAAACTTTGGATGGATGGATGGATGTTTGTAACTTCATAACGGCTAAATGGATATATTTGTCACAGAGATAGATAATTGAAACAGCGATTAAGATATCTTTTAACCAATTTTTTTCCAATATATTAATTAATTAGCAAGATCATAAAATTTTCGAGTATATAAGCAAGTAAGGTTATGTTATATATAAGTATATAAAGGCTATATATAAAAATGTAGATAACAAATCAGTTAATTGTTACAATACAAGGAAAATCTCTGTAACTTGTGCAATAAACCAGTAAAGTAATACTGACTTACTGTTACTGTATTATTGTGAACTATTATTGTATTACGTATAGAATACATTATGTATTCTTTTATATATAATACATGTCAAGTTCATATCGAAATACAGTCGAGGAAGTATATTTCCTACCCGATCGTGCTGAATTAACACCTGTGGTGTGACAGTTTGCTTGGAATCGAATTTAATTCTATGACAACATATATGTCTGTTCCAAAAAAAAAATCAATTAAAGCTAAAAGGCCCAACAAAAACTTAGACAGTATTTAAATTAAATTCTAGCTGAAATTTGTAAATAGCTGAAATTTGGTTTTATGTCTTATTATCGCACGCTGGTGTTAGAAATTACCAGAAATCATTATTGTAATATAACAATGCAGGGATTCCCAAAGGGAATCGACTCCGAAGGGAAGGAATTTAAAGCATTGCATCTCACTCTGTCTTCTTCTATTGACCTAAGTCAGAATGAAAAGTAATAATAACAATAATTGATCTTAAAAGTAGGTAATTTGGCCATGGAGGGTCTGTGGTAACAGTTCATTTTGGAAAAGGGGTCACTTGTCCAAAATAGTTTGGGAGTCCCTGTGATAATGCGTAGACTTCCGAAAGGCGATCTTGACAAAAAATAACAAAGTACTCATACCGAAAGCAATTGTGATAATACATATTTTAGTATAAAATATACTCTATTGTAACGACGTTGACGTCCATAATATCAACCACCGGCGGTCAAAGGGTTAAAACACGTGTATAACTAAACAGTTTTCTCTAGTAATATTGTCTTTACCATTAGACCTTAACAATATTTTTATTTCTAAAAACATAACTTGTCACGAATATTTTTAACTAGCTGTCGCCCTTGTCTCCGTCTGCGCGGAATTTAAAAAAATAATAAGTATCCTATGTGTTCTTCCAGATTATGAATGGTATGGTCGGATACAGCACGTTGCGAGTGCGTCGGGACGTGGCCCTCGTGCGCAGCGTGTGGCGCGTCCTGCGCGGCGCGGTATGCCGGCCAGCCGTGCTAGCAGCGCTGCGCCTGCGTGTCCCTGACTGCGTGGTTCAGGTGCGCCGCCGCCCGCCATTGTTTCTCGAGCCCACCGCTAGGACGAATCTATTGGAAAATGCTCCTATAGTGCGGGCTATACGGCTTCTTAATATCATATCTAGGGATATAGATATATTTAGTTGCAGCGAGCCGAAATTCACAGAGGCTGCCTACAGATGTGTGGAAGACGTTTGAATATTAAATTTATTGATTATTGATTAATAATATTGATGTGTAGTTACGCGTTGATATATTCTTGCACTGTTTATCTATGTATTTTTTTTTGTTTTTTTTTTATTTGCCATTGTTATGTGTTTTTACTGTTATTATAAATGTTATCGTGTAAACTAGTATGTATAGTGTCAAATTGGTTGCGTACTGTAAGGATGCTATGCAGTTGTTTTTAAATAAATAAATAAATAAATAAATAAATAAATGTTCTACATCTGTGCCAAATTTTATCAAGATCTGTTAAGTCGTTCCAGAGATACCTTCAAACAAACATACATCCATCTAAACATAGTTATCTATGGGTTATTCAACAAGAACTTTGTTTTCTAAAACAAAATAAAACAAAGAGTTTAGATGAAGAGGATTCAATTTTTTTTTGTTAATACAATGTTCGTAATCGAAGAGAAAAGTTTGGCAATTATGAATGAATAATGATATCTGGCAAATGTCCACCACAACCACGCTGACAGATGTCGATTCTTTCATCAAAGTTTGCATCAAAGCAAAATGGCGGGTCTATTTCGTTAATCACGTCAAGGATTTTGAGTTTTAAGGCCGCGATCGATTCTGTCCTTAACATAGCCCCACAAAAAAATAATCCAGTGGTGTTAAATCACACGATCTGGCTGGCCACTTAACAGCTGAATTTCGGGAAATTTGGTTTGCAATAAATTGCACCATTTTCATAGTGGACTTTAATTATTTTAATGCGATTTTCGAGCGAAATTGAATTCATTGTAGCAATTGCCAAAGCCTCTACTACGAATAGGTCAAAAAACTAAATGTCAAAACTGTCATGTTGTTGGTGTGGCCCCAAATGAAAAACAAAGTTCTTGTTGAAAAACCCAATATATAAAAGAAAGTCGTGTTAGTTACACTATTTATAACTCAAGAACGGCTGAATCGATTTTACTGAAAATTGGTGGGCAGGTAGCTTAGAACCAGGAAACGGACATAGGATAATTTTTACCCCGTTTTCTATTTTTTTTATTCCGCGCGGACGGAGTCGCGGGAAAAACTAGTTTTTAATAAGTCGGATAAACACAATCTTATTAATAGCAAATCAAATTTTATACCATCCATAAATCGATAAAAAACAAATACATTTGCAAATATACATAATGCTGTTTATATCTATATTTATCTTGCGTTATTATATTTTATCTTTACATATCCTATATCTTTCCGATAACATACATTTATATACAAGTATCTCAAGGTATATTTCCGACATATTCAAGAGTTAACATATAGTTTGTGATATTGAAAATGTGCACTACAGAGCTCTTTACTTGGCATTGATTTATCTAAAAACCAAAAATAATTTAAATTCGTGCTCACGCTTAGGTATTTAAAAGAGGTTATAAAATTTCTAGTGCATTTTTTCGCATCTATTGAAATAACAAATTATAACAAAGCTATCTAAACAATTTTACCTTTATAAGGCTATAACCCGGACATCAAGTATAATACTCGTAAAATATTAATCACTTTGTTCGTAATATTATACATCATTCACTTACTTGTAAGTGACTATTTTCTTATCGAAACAGAATCTCTCTTCGCAGCAATTCCAGTACATCGTTTCCAGACAGCTGTAACAAACAAGGAAAAATATGTAGAATAAATATATACTATATCAGACATTTAAGAGAATTCACATAGTTGCTAAAAGTTCATAGTCTGATTTATAAAACAACTAGCTTTTGCCCGTGACTTCGTCCGCGTGGAATAAAAAAAACTTTATGAGTACTCTATGTGTTATTCCAGACTGTGATCTACATCTGTGCCAAATTTCATCAAGATCCGTTAAGCCTTTCTGGAGATACCTTCAAACAAACATCCATCCATCCATTAAAACTTAAATTGTTTTTAAATAAACCATAGACATTAATTTTGTTATTTTATTGAAAAATTTAATAAAAAACATAATTTTGTTATTACACAATTGAGAAGAAAATTAATATGATTGTTTCGTTTATTCGATGATAAAATTAATTTAATTTATGAGTCAATTTATCGTAAAATTAAATAACGTACAAACCAAAAATGTACATAAACATACTTACATAAACTTATAGAAAATAAAAAAAAACAATAATTCGAAAAATTTAAGTTAAAAAATTCGAAAACGAAATCCACTAAAGTCACATTTTGATTTCACTGATGCACAATTTTAAAACTACACGACTACTTTATTAATGTTGATACTGGAGTACACTACTACTCTGTTCCTTAGTGCGTTCCAAAAAAAAACAAAGTCACATTACAATAAATGTCAATGTCAAAAAAGAATAATCTAACAGATTATTTAAATGTTTCAAAAATGCCGGATGGAAACAATTGCAACAAGCGCTGATGTAATAAAATATGAAATAGTAAATTGATAAAAATCAAGAAAATGTTTGCTGTCTACCCTTTGACTTTTAAGTGACAGGACCTGTCAAGAGACGAACAGTGTGATCTATACTTGCTTGTCTATGTGTAATTTTTTTGCGTCAAATTGAAACGTTTTAATATTCACATTCGTCGGTGGCTCAGGGGTTAAGCACTTGACTTGCAATCTGCAGGTCCTGGGTTCGAATCCCGCCATGTACCAATGTGTTTTTCGATTTTCGATTTACATAAGTACATTTATCCGACGTTCTTACGGTGAAGGAAAACATCATGATGCAACCTGCACATATCGGAGAAGTCCAATGATATGTGTGAAGTCAACCCGCTTGGCTGTGGTTGACTATGGCCTAAACAACCCTAAGTTGGGGTAGGCTCCGAGCCCCTCGGTGGGGACGTATAGTGAGCTGATGATGATAATGAATATTCACATATGTCTTATATTTACCTTTACCTTAGCTCCTGTGTAAACTGGTCGAATTTATTTAGTACAACGGTGGCACTTTGTCTAGTCCGTATCTCTATAGTCAAAGGTCTTCCCTATTTATCTCGACACTTGAGATTTCTTATCATGATCGAAGTTGGAAATTTTGTTTAGAAAAGAGATTTGACAGTGATGGAGCTTATTGGTGTCAGTAGAAAAATGGCGGCGGTTTGGCAAACATTTGATATTTCGTAAATTACCTATAGTACGTAAAATTATCTGGATTGGGCAAAAGCAGAGCTCATAGGCGTCCACTTTTAAGAAGAAAGCGGCACAAAATATACTGAACTTTAGTTAGTAATAATGTCACATTTCATCTCTACTTAATGTTGGATCTTTATTTTATTGCAAAAAAAATAATCTTTGACAGCATTAAAATACTTGAGAGGTGTCAAGGGACACCCGGATGGAACGAAGTTCCTTTCGATTAATTAGTGAAGGAACCAATGTTTATTCTATGAATAAAAAACTTAAGTCTTCACAAGAAGTACATTTTATTTCTATGAATTTTCGTTATATATTGTCACATCGTTGCCATGGTGAAGTAGCGCTCATTCGTCGTTAACATACTTACTATAGCAAAAAGTGTCGTGACAACTTTTCGTAAGAATTTTTTCCGTCTAGCCCCCTTTCACAACGCGCGATAAGGAACTTCGTTCCAATAAGCGGCAAATGAAAACAGTCGACTACTATAGTTACGTTTGCCGTGAAACTTGTATTAACACATCTTCATCCCTGTCTTACTTTTTGATATAAACAGGGACAGTAATATATGTCAATGTCACAGCAGTGGAATTTCATGTTTATGATTATTTTTACAAGAAATATATTTCAATACTCACTATTGACATGACTTGCAAATGTTGAGCAACATTTTGATTCACATTATAACTGACGGATGGGTGCCCGCGCTCGACTGTCGTCAAAATATCTGGAAGAACAAAATTTATTGATCTTAATATATTTGACATACTTTTTATAATATAGTTCAATTTTTATGCTTAACATATTTTGTATCTTTAACTGTAAAAGAATGTGTTGAAATTTGATTTTTGTATTTTTTTCCAGCTCAAGTTTAAAAAAAAAATAAACATATATTGTCAAAAATTATTTCTCAGTGCTCTAATTTGAAAATTGCAAAATTTAAATTAAAACATTTTAGACTGTATTTTCAGCTTTTAGAAAAGTATGGCGTATTTACGATATAGATAAAAAAATGAAAGACTATTTAAAGTGGTCACCAATGTACCAACGTAAAGATAACGTAACAATAAGTTACTGTTCTCAAGACATTCTTTAACCACAGTCTTGTCGTCCCTCTCAATCTCTTTAAAAAAAAGAGACAACGATATGTTTTCCTTAGTGTTTTGATAGTGTGAGCTTACAATACGAATTTAAATTCAACGGAAATTCCGCCATTGTTTTATTTTACATTAGAATATTGAAGAGTGAGGTGTTCAATTCTTCCCCGGAGTGGCAGTCAGCTTGGCTTATTGTTTTTCGTTATTTAATTTTATGAAGCTTCAGAAAATGTTTTTTTAAATAAAGACATCAGACTTCGATAAAATAGTGAAGTTATCGCCGCCAATAGACATTTTCAACCAGTTAAAAGATGCGATGCGTTCCTTACCTTTAAGACAACAGAGGGAGCGTTTAGAAAGTAAAATTACCCTTTCTATATATCTCATCCCCTGCTAAAACTCCTTCTCCGTTCCATAGTTTCATTATAAAAAAAGTAAGAAAGGGAAAGAGGACTACAACATGGATTTAGAATCCTACTATTACCAAGTCAACTTTATTAGCTACAAGGGCAATAACACCTACTAATAAATATTGTTATGTTTGTATGTCAATTTGTCGTATTAACGGTGGGTTTCTGAGGACAAAATTCTCAATTGCAACATATTGTTATCCCTGTTTTGTCAAAGATAATGACAGGGATGACGATATGTTTTATACAGAGATTGTCATCTCAGAAACCAACGGTAACTGGCGTTTATAAGACAACAAAATATCAAGCTATTGTATGCAAATTATGGCCTTAAGATCAATTTGTGACCGTAATACGGAGCAAGGACTTTCATTTAAATGACTAAAGTCATAGAATAAATTTAAAATCAACTCAGTCCAATTTATTAATCTATCTGGGTTTCTTCTTCTTTATTTTTGGCTTTGGCACGGTTTGTGCATTAGCCATTAAAACTACGTGTTCGCTGCGGTCCACTACCTGGGTTTGATCCCCGATATACCAATGTGGTGTTCGATTTTTGAATTCTATAGCTCAAGTTACGCATGGACAGGCTATAAACTGTTTTATTTTGTGCCTATTTGATTTTCGGCATTTTAGCGCTGACGGTTGCGATTGGTAGCGGTGGTGAGGATTTGAACTAATAAAACATCTAGAATTATCAGGAAAGTCAACAAGTGCGTTTAAGTCGAAACAAAACGAAAAATGTAATTTTCAATCACATAATATCTGCGAATAAATAACTAACCTACGCTAGACCAGCGTGGTTGACTAAGGCCTGGTCATCCCTAATTTAGTGTAGGTTTGAGCCCTTCGATTGTAACTTGTTTGAGCTGACAGACCTTAGCACAAAGCATTAAATTTTACGTAATTTTCAAAACAGAGTACTTACATAGTTTCAAGCAGTACTTTTATTAATAACTAGCTTTTACCCGCGACTCCGTCCGCGCGGAATAAAAAATAGAAAACGGGGTAAAAATTATCCTATGTCCGTTTCCTGGTTCTAAGCTACCTGCCCACCAATTTTTATTCAAATCGATTCAGCCGTTCTTAAGTTATAAATAGTGTAACTAACACGACTTTCTTTTATATATATAGATTTGTAATCTGACAACGAACAAAACTTTGTCACTTATCTCGTCACAAACTTACATTTCGTGACTTACAAAAGTAAGTTTGATGATTTGTTTTTTTTTTTTTTTAAATGTAAGGGCAAAGGAGCAGCGGAATGCCTAAAATTATTTGATTCGACGCCCATTATTATTTGAACTTATTTTTTTTTTATACATTTCATCATGATTGGGCAAAGGTGTCTATCAAATAAAGTATATCTTGCATTTAAAAACAAATAAATAAAATGTCGTTGATAATTCCACTGTCTTCTTAAAGTTAAATTAAAAAGTAAATACAGATTATATTTCTCTTGAGTAAACTTATAAAAACCCAGTAATTAAAAGATGTTTTCTTAGATTATTTTGTTTGACATGGCTGCTACAAGATTGATTGACATATTTACACAGCACTGGATGACGCGTCAACTTTGTCATTCTTATCGGAGAGTAACGAAATTTTTCATCATCTAGTTTTAGGTTAGTAAACTTTGAATATAATTAACTAGCTTTTACCCGCGACTCCGTCCGCGCGGAATAAAAAAATAGAAAACGGGGTAAAAATTATCCTATGTCCGTTTCCCGGTTCTAAGCTACCTGCAGACCAATTTTGATGCAACCTTTTAGACATTGATTGACAATTTAGATATAACCGTGAGTATCTATTTCAGTAAAGTTATGGGAAAAATATATCCGTTTTATCAAAGACAGTGAAAGATATGTCATTTGTACAGTCGAGGACGTTTATTTCCTACCCATTTCAGTAAATGTCATTTGATGCTTACAGACCAATAAGGATATTTGCCCATAAGTGAAAATAAATTACGATTAGATCACTAGCGCCCTCTTGTCCAAGCCAAAAAAGTGTCACAATATTTCGTATTATAGCTGTCATATCATGTTTTTCCTTTTAAGTCATTTTGATTTTATAATTTCTGACAGAACTGAATGTAATAGCAGCTCCTTTCCGATCGATATCCAGATATCATGGTTTGTCTATACAATGTTATTAAGTCGATAACTTGTCATAGCAATATTGGTAAATTATAGCTCTCGTGGTAACAATTTGCATATTCCATCGTAAGTGGGATTGGAATTAAATTCTTTGACTGTACCTTATATAATATAGTTTTACCACTACATGTGATACGTCAGTGCATTCACGTATTGACCGTATGGCTTTGATCGTGACTGAACAATCTGTCATCAAGAAAACCCGCAAACAAAAGAATGGTACTTAAACTACGTCAGAGGTACTAACACGAGATTTATGTAATTGTTAAAGATATATACCATTTATTATTAGCCATTCCTATTAGAATTGTATTTAAAAGAATTTTTTTTTTATAAAAAAACCGCAAAGAAGCAAAGGGCCACCTGAATTCGCCGAAATAGCGAAGCGACCGCTGCCCATAGATATCTGAAATTGCAGATGCGTTGCCTACCTTTAATCAAATGAGAATATTTCCCCTTTCTACGCGTCCCTTCTTCCGCCAAATCTTTTTTCCATTTGCTAGCCTTTCCTTTGAAGAGAGTAGGGTGGGAAGGGAAAGAGGACTAAAATTAGGCCTCCGACGCACACTCATCAGACGAAATGTGGAATTGCTTCCACTTGACGCTTGAATTCTGTGTGGTCGTGGTATTTCACTGGTTCGTTCACTTAACGAATATTGTTGTTGCGGTATCTTCCACTGTTAAGTTCTCAGACCATCTTTTATTAGCAGATGGTGACACACAAACAAAATAGCGAAGTGAACGCTGCATATAGACAACTTTATCATGTAAAATAATTACTGATGTATTAGTTACCTTAATGGAATGAGGAAGAGACGTACAGAAAAATTCTCCTTTCTTCCTTGTCACTTTCCCCAGTAACTAAGGAAGGATTTTGTGTAGATTTAGTAAGTTATAAATCTACATTAAGCGACTTTGTTTAATTAAAGAACTCTGAGTGCGGATCCGATTCCTAACCTATAAAGTGTTATTAAAAACTTCACAATCAGGTCGCTTAGAGATGATTTACCAAGTATTGTTGATGTTTTGTTTGTAGTGATTTCATTTAGCATTGTTCTCTAAAGACTGCAATAAATCTTATAGCTTATGTACACTTGCGAAGAAAGATAAATAACGACACTCATAAATATAAATCCGTAATAAATGTGAGAACTGATAGGTCTGTAAACGAAAATACTTTGTCATACGAGTGTACATTTCTTTAAAACTAACTAATATTATAAATGCGAATGTATGTGGATATTTGTTAGAAAACTCCAAAACGGCTGAACATAGCCTGTAAGAAAAAATTGGATACTAATTAAGTGTTTTTTAACTCCGCGCAGACGGAATGCCAGACGACAGTTAGGTTTATATAAATGGCCTGACTATAAATAACTAATACAGTGTTTCAATTAAATTTTATCTTAAACATATGTCAATCCAGTTATCACACGCTTATATGAAACATTAGCTGTAATCACGATTGTTGAAATGTAGGCTTCCGAAATACGATTTTGATGAATACATGAAAGCAGTTCTGATGATACATATTCAACGTTAAAACATACTCTTTTATAATCACGTTGACGTTCATAATGTAATCACCGGCGTGGCGTGCAAAGGGTTAACATACGTGTTTAACAAAACAGTATCTAATTGTATTTTATGGAGTAATTTGAAAGGTGCACTTTCTTTATACATATTGCACATACTCTATTCGCGCAACCTGCTCAGGCGCTGCGCTTTCTTCAAATCGTTTTATCTTCCATCCAACTCTTAGACCTAAAAGGGATTCTTTGCGCCTTTTAATTATAATTTCTCTACGACTTGTACTACTATTATTTTTCTAATATACTCGTTTGTTATCCATTCGTAATACACAACAAATCTATGTAATTTTTCATCTGCCTTTTTAACCATTAAACAACTAGCGACATCCGGCTGTCGAATTCTCTTGAATTTTTTCCGTGGCTTGACCGATTAAAAAAAAAGATAATAAATTTTAAGCAATGGATTAAGATACGATTATACTCATATTTTTCCTCAATACCTTGATACAAAGTTCCGGTAATTTTAAGATCATTGACCGTCCCCGCCATTACTTCAAAGAGGTCGGTAATATTGAATTTCTCATTCCCTATACAATTGTGATGACTCAATAGTTGATTTACTTCCCTTCTCAAGTCTATTCAATTTTACAAAGGTATAGGGAAATGAATAGGCTTATATATTTAAATAGACAATTGTCTGATCTTATACAAGCATGTTTATTGAATAACTAGCTGTCGCCTGCGGCATTAAGAAAAACGTAATAAGTAGCCTCTGTGTTCTTCCAGACTATGTTCTACATATGTGCCAAATTTCATCAAGATCCGTTAAGCCGTTCGGGAGATACCTTCAAACAAACAAACATCTATCCATCCAAACATCTGCATTTATAATATTAGTATGACTAGTTACCCGAACCGGCTTCGATTTTTTAAAAATAACAAAGTGGCAAGCGAGTACGTGCTCACCTGAATGCGAAGGAACTGCGAAGCGACCGCCCATAGACATCCGCAATTGCAGATTCCCTGCTTACGTTGTGCCTTACGACACAAACAGGCGAAGCGTTTCCTAATAACAATTTTTATAAGGAGTCGTTCGTAACTTCAGTATAAATAAAGAATAGTTGTACTTTTTTACACACGTCTTCGCGGTTTGTTGAACAATATTCGTTTAATAGAGTTCCGTCTTATAATTGCGCGCTAGAAACCTGTTGTTTCAAACAATGATTGAACAGATTTTGATTTGGAATTCATAGTTTCCATTGCCGAAACATTCGCAGAAAACATATCCTTATCTCAGTTTTGTCAAGAAAAATGAAAGGGATGACAATATTTATTTGTATCGTGGACACCTTGTAGTTATGGATACTAAAAGATATCGTAACATATTGTTATTTATCACAGATTAAAACAAAAATAATTGCGTTTATTTTTGTTATATTAATAGCATTATCTGTAATCTATAATTTAATTATTAAAAAAACTAGCTATCGCCCGTGACTCCGTTCGCGCGTCATTAAAAAAAACTTAATTAGTAACCTATATGTTCTTCCACACTGTGTTCGTTCTGAAGATGCATTGTAACAAACATCCATCTATCTAAATTTTAGTAAGATGTATTCATAATTATTTAAATTTATTCCGACGTAAAAAAATCAAGGGGGATTTCTTTATAGTAGGAAATTCCATTGACTAAAGAGTCAAACAATTGGTTAAATCTACTATAGGTTCTTTACTTATCCTTTCGTTCTTCATTACTTAAGCCAATTTAAATTCTTTACTTATTACCAGGTTACCAGCGACTTCATGAGCGTAGGATAATAATGTAGCCTATAATATACCCGTGTACATCAGCTACCTTCCCGTCACAAACTGCTACCAACCCGGAACAAACACCTTTCAGACAGTCATACAGATAGACAGACAAAAATTTAAAACAATGGTGGTTCGTTATATGGTCGTCGTTGTATACATCGTATACATCGTGTACGAAATGTATTTTTTTTTTTGGTATAAATACATAGCTACACTCCAATATTTTTAATAAGTATACATTACGTTCCCTAATATCTTCCCTACTTCCAATCATCGATGCTGTGCTGACTGTACTTAATTACTATTCCAAAACCCTAGAACCTTTTGCCATCGACTTCTGCAGACCGTCCTTTCTTTGTAACACAACTTATATTTAACAACACATAGAAATATTATTTTTAAAAGAAAAAACCTCACCTATTTTAAAGACAATTCCTCATACATATAGCACAAACACATCAGTCAATACATAATTAGCTTCCTCACTTTCTAATTCTACGAACAATGCATTATGCAACCATTAAAAACAATTTATAATTCTAAAAGCAGTTAACAAAATTCACTTATAAAATACCACTTTTCTAAAAAAACTTTCGTTTGGCGGGAATATGTAGTGTTTTGTTTATTAACGAGGGACCTTCCAACGCGACGGTTGCAGTGAAACTGGCGACGTGATAGCCCGAGTGTACGGTCCAGTGATTCATTGAGACAGCTGCTTGTTTGGTACAAGTGATAACATAAAAGCGATTAAGTAATCGAACATTAACACGCTTTGGTTTGTGGTCCAAATGAAAATGATAACAGATATGAACTTTAGCACGGTTCGCATACAATTATTTTGTAGGAACTATGTGAAGGGTATTACTCTTTGTATTTCACATTTTTATTATGTAACAAAAAAGTACAAAAGTATATATCGTACAAAACGAAATATATCGGAAAGCCCTACATTAAATTTAACTCACTCAGATCGGTCTACATTATTACAAATATACCCGTATAATTTCATAAGAGTGAAATTCCATACTGAAATATACATAAAATTAATTCTCTAAGTTTATAACTTGTACCATACGGGACTTCGCGGTAGTCGAAGCATAATTACAACGAATTTTAATGAAAGGGGCCAGTCCACGTGACGCAGCCTCTCCTAATAACATCGCTTAGCGCTGACAGGTCTCATACTGTACTGGTGTAAACAGTGATAATGATTGTGCAAACCTGAAATGTACAATAAAAGATATTAAAAAATAGTTTACCCTTATTTTTTAAAAGGAACAAAAGGTAAAATTATAACATCGAAAGTGCAAGTTGCTTTAGGATTATATGCCGCAGTAACAAAGTTTTACAATTTTAAAAAAAATATCTAAAGACCGACTTGCTTCAAGCGGCAGGTATGGATTGTTTCATGTCGCCATACACGGACCATAGTTTGCACCCGCTAAAATATCATCCACTTAGAACTGTCGATACCGACTTTTAAAGCGGTCCTTTTATGTCAGCGCTTAAGGCATTTTAAATAAGAATTTCACTACCAACATAAAAATACGTAAATATATTAAAAACAATTATAATCTGTCCGCGACGTCGTCCGAGCGGAATTAAATGTTACAATATAAAATTTTATCGACTTAATCATGATAAGGTTCAATTACTATAGACTTATTTGGATATTGGATTGGCACGCGACACAGACTGTAAAAATAACCTAAAATGATTTGCTGTTACTTCAATAAAATATAGACTGTATTGAATCGTAATAAGGACTATTACAATTTTTTTAAACGGCAAATAAATATGGTATAGTTGAAACTAATTGGACAGTTTTTTTAAATGGATTAAATTATTAAGCTGAAGTTAGAATTTAGATCGCATAATAATTCAAATTTCAATGTTAACAACATTATAGGTTATGTGACAGTAACTGGGTTGCTCTGTATTTGACAGTTTTTCTTTTATTCCGCGCGGACGGAGTCGACAGCGACAGCTAGTTTATAATGTTAGTAAGAAATAAAAATAAAAAATAAATAATTTATGTTAACTATTATTATTACCTTAATAAATTACTGACTTTAAAAGCAGAATTTTTATATAAATAACACAAGTTATTTTAAATTTATTGTATAATTCAAACATCTTACGCCTCATGCAAGAAATTTTGCTTATTTTATTATTTTTTTCTTTTGGTTATTCTATAAATTTTTCAAAGTAATTAATCTAGAAAAAAATAATATTTCAAGTAAGAAATAAAATTATACTGCTTCTTAATTCATACCGTAATTACAAAGATAACTTACCAAGAACTCAGTTCAAGGTATCGCTGACCATCTTTTGTTTCACAGAAATGGCGATTCGTCGTAACTGAAGGTAAGAAACCTTCAATTACTGTCAGTTTCCATAGTCGAAACAACTTGTTTCTGAACACATTTCCGACAGAGACAACAATGTTTTAAAACAAGTGTGGCAACATATTTTACTTAATATTGTGAAAATTCACAATATTAAGTAAAATATAATACAACCAACAGAGGTCAAATTGGGCATTTTTTTTTAATAACTAGTTGCCGCTCGTGACTCAGTCCGCCTGGGATTAAAAAAAGAAACTTAATCAATTAATAAAAGCCTTATGTGTTCTTCCAGACTATGTTCTACATAATCGAGATCCGTTGAGCGGTTCTGCATCATACATCCATCCATCCATTTATCGTTTCATCCATACATACATCCAAACATTCGCATTTATAATATTATAGTTATTATAATATTATAGTATTAGTAAGATAATATATACGAAATTTATCTAGTCACTCGAAATAGCTTTTAGGAGCTGAGATTTTTTTTTCTCTTAACATACAATTATCGTTTGTAAATATGAAAACAGGTTTAATAAATTTAGCAAATATGTTGTCATCACTATTATTGTAATGTTATGTCACAAACGTGTTATTAATTTGTATAAAACTTGTAAGAAAAATACCAAATGATGTAAACATTATAACCACAGTTAACAGTGGTAGATTCCGCAACAACAATATTTGTTGGGTGCACGAATGGGCCAGGTCGGTGATACACGACCACATAGAAGATAGGCGTGAAGTGGAAGCAATTTCGCATTTCGTCTGATGAGTGTGGGTGCGGGTAGCCTAATTTTAGTCCTCTTTCCCTTCCCACCCTATTCTCTTAAAAGGAAAGGATGGCAAGGGGAAATAGATTCGGCGGAAGAGGGGACGCATAAGAAGGGGAAATATTCGCCTTTGATTAAAGGTAGGCAACGCAACTGCATTTGCGGATGTCTATGGGCAACAGTCGCTTCGCTATTATGGCGAATTCAGGTGACCGTTTGCTTGTTTGCCACCTTTTATTATATATAAAAAAAAAAACAGAAAAAACATTGTTGAAATTTCTTCTTACCACTTTCGTACACTATCAAATTATTTGTATAAATGGCAATAGAGCAAGAGCCCGTGAACCCCAGACCTTCGTTATTTTATAAAAGCTGAAAGTTTGTCAGCGCATGCTCCCAACACAGGTAAGAACGATGGACTATTATGAAGTTTGGGTTACCGTGGCTTTGGCAGGTAAACGGTACTAAAGGTGTGTAAAATACCGATCTAAATTCGTCAAATTATAAAGTGTGATTTTTTGGTATTACCTTCAGAATATTATTAAAAATCACGTTATTGATTGCCAGACACTTAACATCGTGGCAACCCCTTGCCAGACACCCCTAATGTTCATGAAATTATAATTCTACTTATGTTATAGTATAAAAGCTGATTTTTATATATAATACTTAGGTAATAATTAGATGATGTTTCCTCATCAGCCAGACATTTTTGATAGTTCCAACCCCTTGCCAGACAATGATGTAGGGTCGCTGTAGGAGCGAGCGCGAGACAGTATATGTATGGTGGGTGCGAGTGAGATGGCGAGATAGGTCTTTCGCGATCCCTCAATAACAGATTATAAAAAAAAACCAAATAAATAATACTCAAAAATTTAATTAAAAATATATTAATAACATTACAAGTTATTATAGAGCAAGAGCCCGTGAACCCCAGACCTTCATTATTAGTAGTAGTAAAAGTAGTATCCATTTCAATGGAATTCTCTGCATATATTCTCTCCAATGAATCAGTATATAATTCATGTAAATGGAATTATATACTGATGACAGCGGCCATTGTTGATAATATCTTCTTCTATGATGCTACAAATTTCATTGAAAGATTCTTGGTGGTACTCTCGATAATGATGCCAATCACTTTTAACAGATATTTTCGCCAATGAAGATATTTTATTATTAAACTGAATCCTACAGTCAGTGTGATAGTATATTTTCGGACTTGCAATACTTTCCAATCTACATAACAACTCATTATACTCTTTTTGATTTTCAATGCTAGACATTATACGAGACTGAAATTGGTTTTTATCACCTTCATGGAGTGGAAGCATTTTTGATCTCACTTGTCTCTTTTTTTTATTACAAAATAAACAATTTTTTTTACTTATACTGATTAAAATGACTAATGACTTATGACTGATGAAAAAATATTTTACCCCAGAACCTAAAAATTCTAAAAAGACTGTTGAAACAGAGCAAGAAAAAGAGCCATCTAAAGACGTAAATATATCAACAGACGATTCAATACCAGGTTCATCGCATTTGTCTGAGTTAACTGTATCACACCCACCTTCAGCTTCTCAATCAACAGAACTTCAACCTTCCCAGGCAGCTGTGGACATTCGCGGACTTGAAGAAGTGAGTGAAAATGCTAATGCAACCACAGAAGTAAATAGTTCGATTCAAAGTGATACCAGTGTTGATATAAGTAAAAAAATTTGTTTATTTTGTAATAAAAAAAAGAGACAAGTGAGATCAAAAATGCTTCCACTCCATGAAGGTGATAAAAACCAATTTCAGTCTCGTATAATGTCTAGCATTGAAAATCAAAAAGAGTACAATGAGTTGTTAAGTAGATTGGAAAGTATTGCAAGTCCGAAAATATACTATCACACTGACTGTAGGATTCAGTTTAATAATAAAATATCTTCATTGACGAAAATATCTGTTAAAAGTGATTGGCATCATTATCGAGAGTACCACCAAGAATCTTTCAATGAAATTTGTAGCATCATAGAAGAAGATATTATCAACAATGGCCGCTGTCATCAGTATATAATTCCATTTACATGAATTATATACTGATTCATTGGAGAGAATATATGCAGAGAATTCCATTGAAATGGATACTACTTTTACTACTACTAATAATGAAGGTCTGGGGTTCACGGGCTCTTGCTCTATAATAACTTGTAATGTTATTAATATATTTTTAATTAAATTTTTGAGTATTGTTTATTTGTTTTTTTTTTTTATAATCTGTTATTGAGGGATCGCGATAGACCTATCTCGCCATCTCACTCGCACCCACCATACATATACTGTCTCGCGCTCGCTCCTACAGCGACCCTACATCATTGTCTGGCAAGGGGTTGGAACTATCAAAAATGTCTGGCTGATGAGGAAACATCATCTAATTATTACCTAAGTATTATATATAAAAATCAGCTTTTATACTATAACATAAGTAGAATTATAATTTCATGAACATTAGGGGTGTCTGGCAAGGGGTTGCCACGATATTAAGTGTCTGGCAATCAATAACGTGATTTTTAATAATATTCTGAAGGTAATACCAAAAAATCACACTTTATAATTTGACGAATTTAGATCGGTATTTTACACACCTTTAGTACCGTTTACCTGCCAAAGCCACGGTAACCCAAACTTCATAATAGTCCATCGTTCTTACCTGTGTTGGGAGCATGCGCTGACAAACTTTCAGCTTTTATAAAATAACGAAGGTCTGGGGTTCACGGGCTCTTAGACTACAATACCGTAAACAACACTTAACATCAGTTTAAACTGTCGTGGTAAAAAATATTGTTATTAGACATTTTGTCTTACGTATCTGTCGTTCATAATGTTGAATATGCAGCCTGCTATAGCATTTACAATCCATTTTATAACAGTACAGATGAGAAGAAAAGGTTAAAAGAACATTATTATTAGGTTAGTGGAACACCGTTCATAACAATTTGTGGTTCCAATTTAAGTACAGTCACAAACATAAATCTTCTCTTCACTAATATACACTTGAAATGGAATAATTTTTATTACACCAGACTGAGTAAATCTCAAATACAAGTTAAATTTGAATAAAATTTAAAAAAAACTTTTAATTATTTTTTTATTCCATGTTGAATTAATGTATTTTAATTTAACAATTTTTAAGTAATTCATGTTAAAATAAATATGAAAACATATTACATTATTACAAAGTTGTTGTTGTTATGTTGATGGATTGATGATGTATGTTTGTTTGAAGGTATCTCCGGAACGGCTCAACGGATCCTATTGAAATATGGCACAGATTTAGAACATAGTCTACAAGAACACATAGGTTACTTTTTAAGTTTTTTTTAAATTCCGCACAGACAGAGTCGCGGGCGATAGTTAGTAATGTTTATAAGCTAAAATACTATGTATACTGATAACGAATACATTAAAAATATTTTACTGCACCACAACTAGTTATTTAATTTAATTTGTTGCATGATATATTTTAATTTTATATCAACAGCAATTATGTCCGTGTCTGTACACATTGTTGTACTGCATGAAGTCAGAACAAAAAAAGCCGTGGAGCCAAATCACAAGTACATTTAAATGGCGCTGATATTTACTTGTATTTTTATTTTGATTATTTACTACATTACTTTTGACATTATTTTGTTTTTATTGATATTAAAATGAATGTCTAATTAATACATATTGAACGCTTATGTTATTTTCACGCAAAACAGTTGTTAAGTAGAGCAGTGGACATTGATTGCAGTACTGTTATTGTTTTACACACATTTACTTGAACTTTGCCTTGATGTTTGCGTTGAAGCATTACTGTACTGCACTATACTGCTCTGGCACAATGCTGCCTTCGTGTGAACCTAGTACTATTAGACTAAATAAGTGGATGTAGAATTTATTACTGACATTGTAGTACACGTGACATTGTAAGGTAATAGACAGTCACATGATCAGGAAAGGACATTAATTTTGTATTGAAGTATTCATAAACGAACAAGATAGAGGAATTGAAACGATCACTAAACTACAATTATTTTTAAACTTGAAGACGATATAGAAGATCTCAGGATATATATTAAAACTAAAAAGTATCTTTGTCTGTCTGTCTTAATTAGTTTACGTAAAACAATGTTTTTTTTACATTTGGTATGTAGAATATGGAAAATTATATCAACATTTAATTTAGTGCACCGAGGAAATTTTAATAAGACAGAATATAAATCAAATATTTACATCGAAATCAACATACTGTTAGGGTTAAAAATGAAAACATTTAAATTGAACCTTTGTTTAAAAAAAACAGTATTTCCAAAAATACACGCATTTGAACTTAGCTCTGGGACTACATAAGTATTGTTTTATAATAAACTAGCTTTTATCCGCGACTCCATCCGCGCGGAATAAAAAATAGATAACGGGGTAAAAATTATCCTATGTCCGTTTCTTGGTTCTAAGCTACCTGCCCACCAATTTTCAGTCAAATCGATTCAGCCGTTCTTGAGTTATAAATAGTGTAAATAACACGACTTTCTTTTATATATATAGATAAAAACAAATGAAAAAAGTGAAAATTAACTGAATAAAACAAATGAAAATTGTATACGCTTTTTCTAAGTTACAATTAAGTAAATAATAAATCATATACGAGTATTATATATTTAAAAACATTATTACAAGTCAACTGAACCTATACATAACAATTTCCTGCCTGACTTTTCCTTCCTCGATAAGTTGTACTGAATCAGAAATCGTATCACATTTACCTTCATCTAATTACAAACGGCCAATATAATATTGGTTAGAAATAAGGACTTCTTAAAACGCGGTCATGAATTCCAATCTTTTATTTTATTATTGGAATATAATTAAATGTGTAAACTTTTAAAACAAATACCTAATACAATGTAGCATTCATTCTTAAAAATGTTCACTTTTATCTTAGCACTAGTTGTCGCCCGCGACTCCGTCCGCGCGGATTTAAAAAAACGTAATAAGGAGCCTATGTGTTCTTCCATGCTATGTTCTACATCTGTGCCAAATCTCGTCAAGATCCGATAAGCTGTTTCGGAGATACCTTCAAACATCCATCCATCTATCCATCCATCCATCCAACCATATAAACATTCGCATTTATAATATTAGTATGATTTAATAAAATAAGTACATAAATAAACAATACAATTAAATAAAATTTCTCTTATGCCTTAGGTTTCTTAATAAAATTAGTAACAACCCAGGACCCTCCAATCAAGCTGCCTATAAAATGACCACTGCGTCAGACGGTAGTCACGTATAAAGGAGGAAATCTGCTAACGTTCATCGCTTTCACTTTCTTTCGCCAAACGATTTATTAAATCGTTGCACATATTTATCCCTTAAATAGAATTGATATTCAAAATTGAACTTAATAGTACTGGCTTAAAGGTTCTTTTTACAATACCCAGGTAAATATTCGTAGCTTATAGATTCGAAATATTTAACTTACTAAGTTAAGAACGTTAGTAAAATAAAATGGACCCTCTAAAATAGTAAAATTAATTTTTATTTATCAAGAAGTTTAAGCCCGTTTTACCATTATCTTACTACCGTACTCAGAGTTAAAGTAAGGGATACTTAAAGCAGTGATGACGCAGTTGTTAAGCTTGACCGGACTGGACCGAAATTTATATGCCCAAGTTCGATCCCCACCACGTACTATTGCGTTCTGTAATTTTTTGAATTTCTTATGTATATTTTCCGACGTTCTTACGGTGCGGTGTAGGGAAACACGTATAGCATAGTTGAATATAGCCAAGTCTAGTGGGACTAAGTAGTCGATTTCTTGTACTTTATAAACATTAAGGGTCTCCCTTGAAAGACTAAGAGTGCGAGTAGTAAATATGATGACCTTAAAAAAATAGAAAGAAGCAAACATTACTTACTTTAGATATCCAGAAATCCTTCAATTTTCATTCAAGTTCACATAAACTTTGAAAAATAATAACCTCAAAGGATAGATAAAAAAAAAGATTTAAAAACTCACAATAAAACCTCATTCAGCACTGTAATTTAAATATAACCTATTTGGTAATTTTCGATAATCCACAAAATGCGTGCGTATTTCGCAAGCGCGTGTTATCGACTGATTAATTTTGCCCCCCTTTTGTAAACTGGCTCAAGACTATATTGCCTTTGCCTTTTTATTTATCAATTAAATAAAAAAGTGTATTTAAGAGTATTTTATTTTCCATTCTTATTTCCTTCACCTATTACTTTTTGTCGACTTGAAATGAAATTAAAAAGTTTGGGATGCAGACTATAAATATAGACATTTCTCTGGATTGACAAATCATAAGTCCGACTTCTTATAAAAATATTCCTCATCAAACTTCACTTTAAAAAGTTTTCACGTTTTAATATGTTCATATGTCCCATTCCCAAACTTTTCTTAATAGGCAGGAATGAGAAGGGGAAGTTGATTTAGCGGAAAAGAGGATGCCTAGGAAGAGGAAATACCATCTTCCTGGGTGTCCCCGTCTCTATTGATCAAAAGAAGGCAACTCTGCAATTGCGGATGTCTATGGGCAACGTTTACTTCGCTATTTCGGCGCCTTTAAGCCGTTTGCTCGTTTGCCACCATTTGAAAAAAAGCGAATAAATATTAATTAAAATTAATTATTTTATTTCATTTTAAATGGCAATAACTGAGAGCTGATTCTATTAATATCTAGAGATGAAAAAAATAAACTACGATCTTTGTCGGCAGTGGAACTAATTTGTAAAGATGATTCCGCTCCGTTAGCGAATTTACACAAACCGTGAAGGTCTTCGTCGCTTGACTGTTTACACTGTCCACAACTTGTATAAAAACATATCATCGTTCCTCACATTTTATTTGAAATAAATATATACAAGTATGTTTTAATACAAGTATTTAAACAATGGAAACTTAAGGTGTGTTGTATAGCAGAGACAAATTACTAACTCACGATTGATACTTCTATTCAATGTTGCATTGTCCTCGGATTATATTTACAAATTACATCTATTGTTACGTTTAGTTTATGTTTGGCTTTCATATTAGTTGTAGGTTTCTAAAACCAAAATCCTAGTTTAAAACATATTACTATATCTGTTTTGTCAGAGATAATGAAAGGGATGAAGATATGTTTTATACAGAGATTTTGATCCTAGAAACCAACTGTCAGTCTAATATATGTATGAATTAAAAAATAAAAACGCTATAAATTACGTTTAAGTTTCAAAGAAATTCAAAGTAATTTTACTTTAGAACGCATTGATTTTTATAACCGCAAATTCTATCAAAGTACGCAATATTAAGCAATATTCGTTATTGGTACTTTATGTTTGCCTGGTACATTTGCTCCAGATTACATGTTAAGATAGGTTTCCACAGTTACGCTTTTCGACCTGTATACTTCGTAATTGTAAATTTCCACTACCGAAATACATATACAAAAAAACATATTATTATCTATTTCAAATATAATCTTTGAAAAATCATATACAACAATATATCTACTACAACAGTGGAAACATCGATTGTCTGCACAAACAAATCTCGAAATTCTTCTAAACTTCGCGAGATGTTAACCGTTAGTTAAATTGTCCATATACCTAATTCCAATAGAAACCTTAAATGTAAACCAAAAACAAAATAAATATCCGCTAAATTTCGTAAATTCCAAAATATTTCTGGTGAAAAACTTTTACTCATATAAATTAAATAAAACCAAAAACCTTTGTTTCATAATGTTACTTAACTTTATTTCATAATCTTCACAAAATAAACAGAGGCACATCACAAATATTTTAACACTAGCTTTTACCCTCGACTTCGTCCGCGCGGAATAAAAAAAATGCACACAAGATAAAAAAGTTCCTATGTCCGTCTCCTAGTTCTAAGCTACCTCCCCATCAATTTTCAGCTAAATCAGTTCGACCGATCTTGAGTTATAAATAGTGTAACTAACACGACTTTCTTTTATATATATAAGATAGATGTCTCTGTTCACTTAATTATATTGTATTACGCACCGTGTAAACCTACCTTTATTAACTCGTAGGACTAACCTACCTTCATATCACATGTTAACATTCATTACACCTGCTGAGTCGATATATATTAGTTGTATATTAAGGCCAAGTGATATATAGGGTGGAGTACATTAAAAGTAAGAGCGATTTAAGGATTTTTTATTTTATTTATTACTGATAACCCTATGTTCGTACGAACAGTATGGTATTTCATATCATTCTTAATTTTTTACTCAAGATTACACTATCGTATTCAAATTAAGGCTGAATATAAGACATATGAATCTTTGGTTTGCTTTTTAATTTACCCAGAAGGCAAAGATCAGGCCTCAATACTACATTTTAAATATTATCAAGGTTGTCTAAAGAGTCATATAATTTTTAGAAGCAATAAAGAAACAAAAGAAGATTACATTTGAAAATTTTCATTTACAATAAAAAGCTAATAATATCCGACATCAAATGCAAGCCAGTAATAATCCGTACTATAAACTATGATTTCAAAACAATATTATTAAATTCTTTGAACTTCAAGACTAAAAGAAATCATGCGTTTTTAAATAAACTTTTCATTGAAACGCTTGAAGCGAAATTATTATTCTTTTATTTCAAAGAAATCAACCATAATACTAATAAAGTTAAAGCGCCTATGATTATTTTATGAGCAATTGCACAAAACCACAATATTGTCAACAATGGCGTGGATATTAAAAAATAATTACTAATTCTACCTTTTTACATATCCAAAATCCATTTTATTATTTTTAGTTTTTAAACCTATACACTTCTGACGAGTATCACATATGAAAAGATCAAAAGGTTCAAATACATAGCATTTTTATGAAGTAGCTGTCGCCCGCAATTCTGTCGGCGCGGAATAAAAAAAATAATTGCCTATACGTTTTTCCAGGTTATGTTCTACATCTGTGACTTTCAGCGAGATTCATGCAGGCATTCTGGAGATACCTTCCAACAAACATCCATCTAAACTTTCGCATTTATAATATTAGTAAGATAAAGTAAGATATATAAAATACCTTTTACGAGTCAGTTCGAAGGATTCCGCCGACTCCATTACAAACACTTTCAAACGACAATTCCTAGATGTAGTTTTTATCATAAATGGTGCTCGCAAACTTATATGGCAGTGTTTAGCGCTGAATATATACATTAATGAAACACGCAAGAAGTTTCTAGTTTGGTATTAAACCTTTTTGGTAATGATTAATTTGACAGCTCATATTTTATTTATACATCCCAAGTTAAGAGAGTTTTGTAACCATGAAAAGTAAAAAAAAAAATCTCGATTAACAACATCATTATAGCAAAAGGTGACAAAGAAGTAACTGGCTATTTGATTTGTCTGTTATTGTGTTGTTGTCAAACGAAAATGCTTTTCGTTACACTTACATTTTAATCAAAAGCTTATCGGTTATTTGTTTAATTAAACCAGAAAATTCTATTGATATTTTTAACTAGGTGTCGCCTGCGACTTTGTCCGTGCGGAATTAGAAAACGTAATAAGTGCCTATGTGTTCTTCCAGACTGTGTTCTACACCTGTGCCAAATTTCATCAAGATCTGTAGGGCCGTTCTGGAGATACAAACAAACATCCATCCATCCATTCATCCATCCATCCATCCATCCATTTATACCCTTCACATTGAACAGCAAGTTAGGTAATAAATCAACGCCGCTTGGTCTAGGTCCAATATAGCATATCTTCAAATCGATCGCACGCCTGTCTATAAACGAATTGATGTCGACATAGTTTTAATTTGTTCCAAATACATTCTACATCTAGAAATATGTCCAGTACATAAAATTAATGTCGTTTTTTAATGTTCGAATATATACATATAGCTTTTTATAGTATAATGTTTAAGTTAGCGCGAGTAGTTGCGTAGAACGGAATTTTGGGTGTAAAGGGGTAGCGGGATGCGGAGGGAGGGCACTGCACAGCTCGCCAATGCTCTTGGGCCGCCAAGATCTTTGAAAAGACTTATACGAGGAAGCAAGCGGCAGTGTAATTTTACTAAAGCATTCGCTCACGACACGTTTATGTAATAAGTTACAGATGCTTCGGCTTTATTTGTCTACCATTGGTACTACTTTTAGATTTCCTCTAGACCAGTGTTTCCCAAGGTGGAGCGTACGCGCCATCTGGGGGACATTTGGATTTAGAGGGGGGCAATTCGGAGATTTCAAAACTTAAGGCTACAATCCTTACAATGATAGCCAGTGCTAAAAAGTACATAAAACGTCTTAAAGACAAAAATCCGTTGCATTTATACTATTTATATGTGTTTTCGTGTTTAAAAATGTTATATGAAACTAGCTGTCGCCCGCGACTCCGTCCGCGTGCAGTTAAAAAAAATGAAAAATAGATGTTGGCCGATTCTCAGACCTACTGAATATGCTCACAAAATTTCATGAGAATCGGTCAAGCCGCTTCGGAAGAGTACGGGAACGAAAACTGTGACCCGAGAATTTTATATATATTAAATTGATCTAGGCAGCCAAAAATAGTATTTAATTATTTCTCTAACATTGTAAATTTAGGCCTCGAGAGAAATTTATTTCTAAACAAAATTTATGAGGGGACAATAGTCATGTTCATCCTGAAAAATGGGACATGGATCCAAAAAGGTTGGGAAACACTGGTCTAGACGTTTCTTATTCATTCGTGTTATTCCTCATATCAATTTGAACTTTAGCATTTCCTGTGACATGATAATGCTTTAAAAATGCTGCAGTATATAAAGCAAAGTCATTTATCTATAAAAATCTTGATGAATTGAATGAATTAATTGATGTTAAAAAAGCTAAAAAAAGATATTAACGTTCATTGAAAAACAGACCTTGATTTATTTGTATTATTGTTTATAGTCATTTGGTAGATTTTTTTTATCTGAAGGAATAACGTCATTGTTAACATCACAATTACGTCACTAGCAAAAGATATAAAAGATAATGTGATTTTTACCTTTTATCTTATATGTTATAAGTTTCTTTTTTAATAGATTTAGATATATATGTTTACGAGCTGTCGTTCGCGACTTTGTCTGCACGGCATGAAAAAAAGACCAAATAAGTAGTTTATATGTTCTTCTAGAGTCTAGACTATGTTCTATATCTGTGCCAAATTTCATCAAGATCCGTTGAGCAGTTCCGGAGATACCTTCAAACAAACATCCATCCATCTAAACATTCGCATTTATAATATTAGTATGCATTTTGTCGATACAATGAAGTAACAATTAAGCAAATAACTTACTTTGTATATTAAAGGAAAAAGTTGATTGTGTTTGATCGGGATAAATTCAAAAACAACTGGACCGGTTTTCAAAAATCTTTTACCATTAGAATGTTAATCAGTGAGTAAGCTCAGAGCATCCGTGGCTCAGGAGTTAAGCACTTGACTTGCAATCTGCAGGTCCTGGGTTCGAATCCCGCCATGTACCAATCTGTTTTTCGTTTTTCAATTTACATATGTACACTTATCCGACGTTCTTACGGTGCAGGAAAACATCGTGTTGCTGCACATATCTGAGAAGAAATTCAATGATATGTGTGAAGTCAACCCGCACTGGGCCATCGTGGTTGACTATGTTCTAGTCACTCCTAACTAGGCTCCGAGCCCCTCAGTGGGGATCGTGAGCTGATGATGATGAATGCTCTATTATTTATCTATATATGTATCAACTCTGGAGCAAGTTACGTTAATATTAAATCATTGAAGGGACGATTACATTTTATGAGGATTGAAAAAAAAAAGTATTAAAACATAAATAAAACAACAGAATTCTTAAAGCTAAGCATGTATTACATAAATATTATAAAAATATGATATCTTTACAAATAAGTAACATTTTATGTACAAAACACTTAACGTTACGTTCAATTTATATTATATACATATCGGTTTGTTTTCTTTAAACGTAATTGTAATTTAACAAAAAAATAAAAATCAGTCTTACGTCCTCAATGAAGACTGAAAATTATTCTTTCTATTTTTAGTCTGTGTATGATTATGTCGTAAAGTATCAAAAAACATCGACGTATATTCAATTAATATTATAAATACTGCAGAAAAGAAATGGACCCAGCTTTACAGTCTTTTTACATTTAATTTGTTAACATATTCTTCATTTTAATAGCGTTTTCATTAATTATAAAAAAATGCGTTATCTCACTTTATTCACACTGGAATATTTTGTCTTAAAAAATCTTAATTTCGTTGCTTTGACAAGATGAATATTAAAGTAAATACCACTGTCAAAAAGTAAGTGATGTTTACTCTATGCGTAGTTTTTAATCTTTGGCTTATAAGTGACATCTGTCAAAGTCAAAAGCGATCACATCATGAGCTGACAGCCACTACAGCGGTATTGGTCCTTTCGTTGGTAACTGTTAGTGTTGTTTGTGTGTTTGATGGATTTTCATTGTCTCTATCTGTTGCAGCTTCGGTGTCAACATTGGCACTAGCGTTCTGTGCCATAGCGGTTGCTATGGGCTGTGCGATTGGCTGCATTGGCGGTTGGTAGTTGGGATAGTGAATACCGACCACTTCTTCGTAGCTGGGCGGTGCCATGGCCTCTGTAAATTGTAAAAGAAACAATGTTTTTATCAAAGGAAAACTTACTGTGGAGACGGCTTACTAAACTTTCTGATCTGTGGCTATTATCGTGGCACTAATCTTTTCCATCTTTCTACATTATGTCTCAATCGCCTCATAATTAATTAGTAGCCTATGTATTCTTTCAGACTATGTTTAACATCTATGCCAAATTTCATCGAGATCCGTTGAACCATTCTGGAGATACCTTGTTACAAATATCCATCCATCCATCCAAACATTCGTATTTATAATATATGTAAGCTAGTATAATATTAGTCAGATAATCCTAATGATGCCTTATAAAATTTTAGAAAAGATAATAGGAAAATAGAAATAAAACGAATGGACATTAATAGTCTAGACTAATACCTATGACTTAATTACGTAACTGCTTATTTATTTGTTTTTTAAATTCTTTTATGTTTTTAATCCATTAAAGCTCATTTAGCAAAACATAGATAGTATTTAAGATTAACTAAGATACTATTACAAAACATCAAATCAATTTTTATCAAATAAATGTTATCGCTTTCGTTATTTAAGTAGATTTTATTATGACGATGAATAATTTTTTACTATTTAAAAAATAATAAGAGTAACCTAAACTTAAGAAATACAAAACTACATATTACGAGTCCAAACTGCCAAAAAGATAAAAAGACAAGTTGTCAATGCTCACAGTTTTTGTCCTGCCCACAATGGACAGGGAAGAAGATGTACAGAAGATAAATTTCTCCTTCCTATCTATTCATTCACTTCCCATTCTTTCCTTATTAGAAAAGAATGGAATTATCCTTTATGGAACAAGATCAGACGAAACTTCCTCTTGAAGCCTGTCTTCTGAGTGGTCGTGGTATTGCACCTGTCGATCGAGCCATTCCTTAGTTGTTGGTTTGTAGGCTCTACCACTGGTAGAAACTACCTTTTAAAAAAAGACAATACAACTTACCATATTTTGGTGGTGGGGGTAAATTGGCAGGGCTAACATATATGGTAGGGTCGGGCTGAGGCAGCGACGTACGCGACCGAGACCCCATGTATTGCCGCCTCTGCTGCGGATTGCGAGTTTTTTGACCTGCAAATAAAAAAAAAAACGCCATCAATAATATATTTTTTCTATAAGGTGAAAAACGAACAAATTGCGAGTTGAATTCGCCGTAATAAAACGACAAGAAATATCAGTCAATTTGGACCGATGTAACATTAATGCTGGTTTCACGCGAGCTCAGAACAGTATATAAATGCAGTAGGACAGTGCAGAACTGATATTGTTTGAATGCACATTTATAGACAAAACAGTATTGTTCTGCATCTGCGTAACCCCAAAAATAATAATACTGTACTGTCCTACTACTCTGTAGTACTGTGACCTTGTGTGAAACTAGCATCAAGAAGAATTTCATACCACAATTAAGATATCTTTATTCTTTAGTGTCATAGTTTCAAGTAAGTACTTTTTGTTACAATATATTTTTTTAAATCGTGAAAACTCATTTAAACTTTAAATATCATTAACAAAATCCATAAATTAATTCTTATTTACTGGAAAAATATTTGTCTTAAAGTAAAATACAATATTAAAATTCAAAACATGAAACCTTAAAAAATAATATAAATACTTGACACAAAATTCGCGAAAACATTCACATAATTTTCAGAATTTCTTATCAAATAATTAAGGTCATACAAAGAAAGTCAATTATTAAAGTCATCTACAATATCCAGGTTAATAAATTAACCCGGATAATTAGATTAATTTCCTAACCTAAAATATGTTATCAAACATTAATCTATCTATAAACCAACAAGTTTATCTAAACAGGTGGACAGAATGCAAACCAAATTATAAGACCTCACTAGCGCCCCCTGGCAACTTCAAATAATTTCAAATGATTTACATTAAACTTTGTAGTGTAGCTTTAATATAATTTTTTCTTTCAACTCATGTTCTATATCTAAATAAAGTTTTTACATCTTGTAATAGAATATACTGCGATAGCAGCGCCTCTCTCACCGGTACAGGTGTTGTTTGACTATGGGTCTTTGTTTTCATGCCAAAACAAACAAACAAAATACAAAATGTCACTATATTTGTTACCATGTCTATATCCGCCTAGTCTTTATCCGCTGAGGGAGAGTCATTATCAAGAAACTGATTGACTGACTGACCGTGTCTAAAGTCAAACAAGGATTATAGACAAGATGACAGTAGTGCTGCCATTGCGATTAGTTATGTCATAAAATATATAATAGTGTTTAGAAAGATGGATGGATGGATGGATGGATGGATGGTAGGTGAAGGTATCTCCAGAACGCCTCAACGGATCTGGATGAAATTTGACGTGGACATAGAACATAGAGTAGAGTCTAGTCTAGACGAACAAATAGGCTACTAATTAGTTTTTTATGTACGACGCGGACGGAGTCGCGGGCGACAGCTATTAATGGCATATAAAAATAAAATATACAAAACTATAGAACAACAAGGATTTTGTGACATTTTTTGTCACTGACAGCGTGGCTCTAGTGAATTATCATATTTTAGTTTGAATTATTCCCACCGGGTGCAATATCCTTGTCGGTCTATACTCGTATTTATTTTTTTGGTTTTATCCACGTAAATAATAAAAACATACGTAAGTAAAGCTGTTCCTAATTAATCCAATAGAAAAACGCATCAGAAATAAAAATAAATACTGATGTCTGTAAACATTACCAATTCTAAATCATAAATAGACGTGATCATTTTGCAGGTTTTAATATTGTCTGTTGTAAACATTGATATGAGGTAAAAATTTTACGGACGCTCCCACGAAAAAGAATATCAAATCCGTCAAAAGTTTTATTAATAATAATCATTTGGAACCTGTTGCAGCTCATCATTAAAGAAAGCAAATTTTAAGTTGAAGATGAACATTGGATAAAGACTCCACGCAAGTTGTCTAGAAAGTTTTTTTTTATGACTGTGTAGTCACTGTTTGCCTTAAAGAGGCATTTACAGTTTCACCGGGCTTGAGGTGGCCGGGCGCATATGATGACGCCCTCGAAATGATTTGTTAATTTAGTTAGTTCTATGATAAGATTTTATATTGTATAATTGGTACACTTTAAGTTGTTATGTATATTAGATATGTAAACATATGGTGAACTGCGCAGTGCTGGGATAAACATTCCATGTTTAATGGCACTTAGTCACACAACTGAGCAAAAAATCTGTAAATTTTGTTGATTAATAAATAAAAATAAAATAAATATGGCGCTTAGCCTAAACCTCGTTTATAAGTAACTAGGCTCGAGAACTCCCTCAGGAGCCTCGGCTCGGGCTGTTACTTCATTATTATAACCGGATTGGGAGGTCACTGAGCCCTTAGATCGCTTCGGTGGACGCTCCATGGAGTGACTGGGCTCAAGGGCCCCCGATAGGGAACCTCGGCATGGACTGTCACTCATTACGCGTTTAGCATTCCGATTCAAGGGTGCCCGAGAGTGCCGAACCTCGGCTTGATCGGTTGCTATTATCTGATTGCTGGTTCAGAAAGAGTACTCGTTCGATTTTTATACAGAAAGCATTGTAGTGATAAATCTTGATTGTGAAATATATCACCACGTTGATGTCAATAAAGTCAATCAGTGGCGGGCAAAAGGTTAAAACACATGTTTAACTAAACATTGTGTAACAGTATTTTTTGGAGTAGTAAATGTTATAAAAATTAATTCTCTTACCTAATATTAACATTCTTAATGTTGTCGCAGTAAATACTAACAGAAGCATTGCAATGCAGCCGTAAAATAAGTAAACAACAATATCATTTAGAGATTCACTTATAACATCATCAATTAAATCTTCTTCACTGTCAGTCAATGGATTTTCATCAATTACTTCAGATCTCATTTTATAATTACACCGTAAAAGTAATAATTAAAGAAACCAACTAAATTAAAAAACACGAATCAAATATAAATTAAAATAATCAACCTAAGTTAAAAAACGTTTTAAATTCATCGCATAATTTTTAAAAACAAAAAAAAATCACAGCCATAAGGAAAATATTAATTGTTAACATCTGAACTAAAGACGACACACTGTGATCATAATTTGAATTAGCAATAACTTATATTGATCAGATAAAAAAAATTAGGCATAGATAATAAATGTATGTATTTTCCTGAATTCGGTGTGACGCATGCGAGCTATCATTGAGGACTCTTTGATAATTATAATCTGCAGAATGACAAAACTTTCGCATTATTAATACGACATAAATATTTAGAATCAACATCAATCATGTATTTATGTTAATATCGTAAAATATTAGTAAATCACGCTTTAGCACCTAAATATTATCTGTGTAAACATTTTTACATGGAGCGAGTGAGATAAAATTATACGAAAAATTAATGTTCGACAGAGAAAGGATACGACATTTTAAATCTGAACTAATCATTGTGCAACTGGTTGTCAAAATCATGACTTATATTGATACTAGCTGTTGCCCGCGACTCCGGCCGTGCTGAATAAAAAAAAAAAACAATTAGTAGTATATGTGTTCCTCCAGTCCATGTTCTACGTCTATGCACTATCAGAGATATCCCTTTAGCCGTTCTCGAGATACCTTCTAACGAATCCATCTATCCATCTAAACTTTCGCATTTATAAAATAATTAAGATTACTGAAACCGTTTTTTTTTAATTCGTAACATGTTAACAACACATTTGTAAGTGGCCAAACCTTTAAAAAATACTCCTTTATTTTCAGAAAAATCAGAAATTAACATGTGTATTGGTGGAAACTAAATTTATAGGTTACTAGCTTTTGTCCGCGACTCCGTCCGCCGTGTTATTAAAAAAAGAAACCTTAATTAGTAGGCTATGCATTATTTCACACTGTTCTACATCTATGTAAAATTTCAAATTTGCCAAATACCAATTTTACCGAATTAGTACTACGAACTTTCATATACGTATGTTCAATAGTATATAATGTACATATGACGACTTGTACACACATTTACTTATTACCCATTAAACAACCTCTCTCTATGTAATGGTTAGCTGTAAGAGAACTCTTTTAGAGTTAAGCTATCCAGTACATCACTGCATTTCTTATGTAATGTCACAAAAATTATATGTGTATGTACAAAGTTTAAATAAAATAAAATAAAAAAACTTGAGAGGTGTGTTGGGACACCCGGATGGAACGAAGTTCTTTTCAATTAATTAGTGAAGGAACCAATGTTTATTCTATGAATAAAAAACTTAAGTCTTCACAAGAAGTACATTTTATTTCTATGAATTTTCGTTATATATTGCCACGTCGTTGCCATGGTGAAGTAGCGCTCATTCGTCGTTAACATACTTACTATAGCAAAAAGTGTCGTGACAACTTTTCGTAAGAATTTTTTCCGTCTAGCCCCCTTTCACAACGCGCGAGGAACTTCGTTCCAATAAAACTTTATGCATTGTTAATAAGGAAACAAATAATTATAACCTGTCTCCATACCCTAATTACGTCTAGTTTAGGTCATTATACAAGTATATGACCGATTACTTTGTAATATGTCGCAAATATATCAATATACACTATCAGGACCAATCACGTACAAGCCGATATCAATTCGATAAGAGTCATGTGACTATTAAAAAAATGAATATACTTAGTGAAATAATCCTTAGGCAGAAGAATATCAGTAGCCAAAGAAGTAACATCGCAACCATTACGATCGTGTACCAAAACATCATTTCAGGGTATCCGACGTTATCATCTTCGACGTTATTTTCATTTTCTGTACTGTCTTCTACAAAATCATAGTTCGGATATCCGAATGGTGGAGCCATATTTGATCCAATATTGGTACAAATATTTGAGCACAGCACAATAATTTGTTTGTTTGCCAAACAAGATAGTACGATACTCGATTAATTTGCACAAAGATTTGTTTGTTGTTCAAACAAAACAAGTGCCTATAACTTCAATTTTTTTTTTTAATATTTTGTAACACAAATTCACTTTATCACTGCACACTTCATATTGTGAGTTAAACTTATCAAATGCATGGTATTTCAAAGACTAAATGATAAAAAAAAAACTTTTTGAATCTCTTACGACATATCTCAAAACATTATCTGCTGAGATATTGACAATATCGGCGACAAAAGTATGTGAGAATTGTTCATTCAAACAAGGTATATAATATATAAAATTCTCGTGTCGCGGTGTTTGTGGTTAAACTCCTCCGAAACGGCTTGACCGATTCTCATGAAATTTTGTGTACATATTCAGTATAGGTCTGAGAATCGGCCAACATCTATTTTTCATACCCCCCCCCCCCCATTTAGTTTTATTTAACAGCGCGCGGACGGAGTCGCGGGCGACAGCTAGTAATATATATTTTATGTCAAGAGATGTTTTATAGTGGGTTTCTCAAACCAAAATCTCCGTTTAAAACATATAGTTATCTCTGTTTTATCAAAGCTTATGACATGGATGACGATATGTTTTATACAAAGATTTTGGTCTCGGAAACCAACGATTAAGTTATCTTTGTTCTAATAATAAATAACAATGATGACGAGAATTATATTCCATTTGATTACATTACTTTAGCTAGAGTATTTTAAATTGATTGATTTCTCTGAAACAAGTTTAACAAATATAACAAGCTTGTAGGAAGTTCGAGTAACTAGTTAACGCTTTAAAAAAAACAGAAAGCTCCTTTTATAATATTAATACGTGCAGTGAAAATTTTGTATCCCTTTTTTAGGAAATTGTGCAAATTGTTTAACGAGTTTAACACATTTAAAGATAATAGGTAAATTAAGCGCGCAAAGCCTGGTTTACATTACGCCAGTACAGTAGGCCAGTAGCTTTAAAAAACCAATGCCGGCATAGAACTGGCATAATATAAACTCTAACTGGAGCGATTGAGCTGGCATGAGTGTTACTGGCATGATGTAAAGCTATTTTTAATGAAAATATTTTTTGTTTATGAATTAAGGTAGAATTTCTAACAATGGATAATCAGTAAGTTACTATTCAATTACCATACGAAGAAACTTTGATGCACATTATAATAAAAGACATCGCCAATACAGTTGACAATATCGAGATATATGCAATCGTAGCGACTGTCAATTCTCCACGCGCGGAGTGAGTTACACTGTCATTCTCAACCGCCATATTGTTTTTTGTTGCCAGTTACGAAACACTCTCCCAAAATATAGTCGATTTGATTCGTTTTTTTTTATTACACAACACTTTATTATTGTTAAATATTAGAACAAAAATAAGTATTTATTAGAAATGTTTAAAAAACAATTGCAAGTCACTTAAATAATATTAAACGTCACTTCACTGTTAATTAAAACAGGCGGAGTTTAAATTTTATCGATTTATAAAATTTTGGATTTACATTCTTTTACAAAATAAGTCACTTCAATGCGAGCTATTTTGTAAATGGCATATTCGGATACGTTCACAAGATATTCGTGTCTACAAACATTTGTAATACCGTTCAATATACAAGTGTTTATTGAAATATAGCTCTTAACGCTTACACATTAAGTGTCCTAACTAACTAACATCCGATATCACAGTTGGTTGGTACTATTTTAATATTAGATAATCTGTCAACGTGAGATTTAAAATGATTTATGAGTTAATGAAAGAAATCCAACTAAAGTCAGAATTTACGTTTTCCATTGTCATCCAAATATAAACAACAAGTATTATTCCCGAGTTTATATTCTGTTTAGTTATTTCGTCGTACCACTTAATTTAAACATCTATTCGTATCCCGAGTTGTTTTTTATATATATTTTATTTATTTATTTAATTAAAGCTTAATTATTTTTATTTACCCCAAAAAGCCTTGATAACTTAATAATGAAATATCCAAATATTTTTATTTAATTTGTCACAGTTAGAAGAATATGTGCAAACCCATAGGTAAAATTTAGCAAGTTTATATTTCTGCTATAATTTTATATTTATACTAATATTATAAACTAACTATCACCTGTGACTCCATTCGCGAAGAATTTAAAAAACGTTAATAAATAATCTACGTGTTCTTCCAGACTAGGTTCTACATTGTTGCCAAATTTCATCAAGATCTTTTGAGCCGTTTCGGAGATAACATAAATTACATGCATCTTAACATTCGCATTTATAATATTAGTAAGAAGTAAAATAAGAAAGATTTGATTGTTTATTTGCATTGAATAGGCTTCGATACTACTGAACAGATTTAAAAAATTCATTCACTGTTTCGAAGCTACATTATCCCAAGGTATATTCATAACTAGATTTTTAAATCCGCGCGGACGAGGTCGCGGTTAACTGCTAGTCTATATATATAAAAGAGTCGTGTTAGTTACACTATTTATAACTCAAGATCGGTCGAACTGATTTAGCTGAAAATTGATGGGGAGGTAGCTTAGAACTAGGAGACGGACATAGGAACTTTTTTATCTTGTGTGCATTTTTTTTTATTCCGCGCGGACGGAGTCGCGGGTAAAAGCTAGTTTATTATAAAGGAAATACGTCAATATATCAATCATAAAGTGTTTCAATGTTTATGCACGTCAGATTTATCTTGATGGATACTGCAACACGATAGTTATAACACAGTACACTAGTATATATTTTTTTTCGTGCTTTATCTACAAATTTTTAACAAGTTAAATTTATTTGGTTGCGTTTTTATTTTTTAATTAACGAAACATGTGCACAAAATCTTATGATGAACTTAGATATGTCTAATTACAACACTTAAATTATATAAAGTGACCATTACGCTTATGGTTTTTATTTCAGTTATTTCGTGAGAATTGTGAGATTAACTGTAGGTGATCGACTCCCATGGACATCACTTTAATTTATTTTAAATCTACTATCAGTCCTATAATTATAAGATTTTAAATTTCATATCTCTTTCCTCTTTTGATTATTTATAAACAAATGTATCAACAATTTTACGAAAAAAATCAACATCAATTTGTGAAAAAAATTTCAAAAGTTATAGCTAGTTGACAATAGATGGCGCTGTAAAACATTTGACGAAAAAAGTTGTTTCAAAAGATGCTAAGTGTAACAGCTATTTTCTGTAGGCATCATTATTTTCCCCAGCATTGTTAAGCATATCATCTCGACAAATACTATTACGGCTCGTTACATTAATAAGTTCCTACGCCTACGATATGCTTCAAATGGGTACGTAAGAAATGATTGTACGAATATAAGGCCTTTTTTTGCAATAAGCGACGTAGATAGACTATGCTTATTAGTTAGACTAGTTCAAGGTACTTCAGTACGACCAGATGACGTCATTCAAGTTTATATCACATTTCCTAATGAAAAACTACGCCAACAAAAGGTATGGCTAACTGTTAGATAAGTTCTCTTCAAACTAAAATTATATAAAAGATACAGTATAACTAATAATGTTTGTAATAATTGTTTTTATAAAAAGCTTCTTTGTGGTATTCAAATGTGTCGCCTTCGATAAAATTAGATAACGCATGACATGATTTTTGATAATTACTGATACTAGCCGATAGATGGCACTGTCATGAACATTCCAGACCAATCAACAAGAGGTTGATAAACATTCTAAATATATATATTTTGATTCAAACCCTTACATGACAACAATTTTATTAAGACAAAAAAGGTTTTTTTCTTTTAAATCATCATTTTCACTGTAAAATTATCTACAAATTGTAAAAATTAATTAAAAAAAAAGACGGATTTCCACTTCATGTATAAATTGTTCAAAAAGAAAAATAGTTCATTTGTTATTCCAATGCAAAACTGATTAAACTAATTTGCATAAAAAACTAAACAATACGCTTGAAATCAAGGAAACAATTATCAAGCAAAGAAAGGACCGTTTCTAAATGTACAATAAAATACATTTTGTAACGTTCATTATTACTTTTGGACATTTCAGAGTATTTATTCCGTTTCTTTTAGTAAGGAATATTGAATACTGACAATTACTGGTAATGGTAACAATATATTACTAAGATAATGGTCAGTTTTAGAGTTTTACAAAAAAAAAAGAACGAGAAATACTTACTCAAACGGCTGTACGCAATGAATACTATGACGAGTAAAAATATCGCCAACCAAACCATATAAGAAGGATACATTTTTCGAATTTAATTAACTTTATTGCACAACAGTACGTAGACACGAAATAATTATACGATTCTAACAAACAACTATACGAAACGATAAGCAATGTCCACGAAAAATAAATCTTATCAAGGGAAATAACTTTATAATTCGATAAAAGTATGATTAAAATAGATATCAATTTGATATTACTTAAAAAATATTAAAATACAAAATTGCTTTGAAATATTTTTGATAAAGTTTCATTGTTTTTGTCATAGGTGGCGCTGTAATGAAATAATTGACTGAAACCAAGTCTATGACACGGTAATAATAATACCGTGAGTGAGAGAGATACAGTTATACCCAATTCCTGCGACGTGACAAAGACAGGGATAACTATCTTCCGTCCCTTTCTGCGTACCAGGGTTTGGGGTTTGTTTGGAACAAAGGTTGTCCCCTACAAACAACCTAGGTTGTCCCTAACAAAGTTTGACATTCGTGCTATTTTTCGAAAATTGTGAGTACTTAGTCGCTGTAATTGTGCAAAAATATTTTGATATTACAGTTTTAGTAAGGTAAAGTTTATAAAACATGGTATACTGCTGTATCGTCGGTTGTAAAAGCCGTAGTGAGCGAAAAGAGAAAAACATAACCTTTCACTCGTAAGTACTGAAACTACGCACTTATTCACATGTATTCATACAAAATAAGGAAGAAAATACAAACTAGTTGTTCTTTACAGTCTTTGTAATAACTAATATGTTAAAATACGGGTAAAATCAGCTAAAATAAAATAGTATTTTTCGAACATTATGCGCCCAAACGCAGATGTCATTTGTGTCAAATAATATACTGTAGATCTGGGAAACAAGCGGCCATATTAAACTTCTTTTCAAATTGGTTGGTTATTACCCGTAAAAATAATACCACCATCTTGTTGTAAAAATTACCCTGAATTTAGGGGAAATAAATTATAGTATGTATAATGTATATAAATGAAACAATTCACATTTTTTATACTATTTTCAACAGATTTCAAAAGGAGTTTTTAATTCTGGTATATGCTGTGTTTTTAAATATTTGATACTTTCTTATCCCGTTGATTTTAAAGAGTATGCTTTTTAATTTGTCCCATGTAAATTTTGTTTCTTAGAAATTACATTCAAAATAGTTTAATATTAAGTAGTTTTACATGTAGTGTTCACTGTAATGATATACAGAGTAATTTAAAATTATATGACTATAATATTGGTATGTTTTTTGTAGCTTTTTATGAAGACTTAGGGCTTCGTGCATATCGAAGAAAAATAGGACATCGTTTGAATGCTCGTCTAATGGACCTAAGACTGAAGAGATGCCGCGCTTTGTTGAAGCAGTACGCGGGAAAAAAATATCGGGAAATTCTTTTTTTGGAGTCACTCAAGACATCCTTGATTAAGGCAGCCGCCGATATTGACATGGACCTCGTTCGTGCTGTGATAGACGACTGGCCGAGCAGATTGAAGGCCTGTATTCAAAATCACGGATGTCATTTTGAGTAAACTTTAGTGTCATAAGAATCTATGTTTTGTTAAGTTCATTTTGGTATATAAATGGTCACATAATGAATAAACTCGTTTCAATTATTTTATATTAAACATGTAACAGAATTTATGACCTGACTAAGTATTACTAAAAAAATCTGTTTACGTAATCTTAGTCACATAAACAAAAACTACGCATTGTTTTTTATATTTATTACGTTTATTAATTACAATTTAATTGGGAATATATAAATTGGTCTATATTAAATTATATCGTAATTATTCATTTTCGGGACAAAACAAATAACTGGTAACCCCAATCCTTTTACTTATATATAGGTATAGTCTATAGTACTCTCTATCTGTCCCTTACGGGTGAACGCGCATGCCATATCTATATAATTCTTCATCTGAGACTGAAACACATGCCGTTAGACATCATTAGACTGATGCGTATACAAATAAAGTAGATCAGTGTTTCTCAAGGGGCGTTTGAAACCTAGTGGGGGGCTTTAAGGGTCCCAAAAAATGGGAGGCGTTCAATATAATTAAAGTAATAAAATTGTGGTTTTTAAGTTTTAGACGTGAATAAAAAATGGGGGGCGCTGAAAAATAGTTGATTTTTAAAGGGGGAGGTAAAAGAAATAAGTTTGATAATCACTGAAGTAGATGAAGGCAAAATAGTAAATTGAAAAACTAAATATCCTCCAGATTGATAATCAAACGAGACAGAAGAAAAACTTATTTATCACACAGTTTAAATATATATCTATATATATAAAAGAAAGTCGTGTTAGTTACACTATTTATAACTCAAGAACGGCTGAATCGATTTGACTGAAGATTGGTGGGCAGGTAGCTTAGAACCAGGAAACGGACATAGGATAATTTTTACCCCGTTTTCTATTTTTTTTCCGCGCGGACGGAGTCGCGGGTAAAAGCTAGTAAAAGATATGGAAAGATTGTGTGAAAGGTGATGTTATTAAGAAAGGGGGTGCCTAAACGAAATAAACAAAGATAGATTCATTGGGAAGACAAAAACATCTTACGCCGACCTCACATAGAGTTTAATAAAGTCCATGATTTCTTATCCAAGACGAAGTATTTTTGTAGCAAATTATTTCCGGGTTTGGATTTTAGGTTGATGCAAATGCGAAGTAAAAAGTACTCACCAAAATATCTCATCAATAATCCGTAAAGTAACCAAAATAATAACACGTTGAGGGTCATAAATATCAACACAGTTGTCAAATTTGTATCCATTTTGCGATTTATTCACAGAATTAAAGTAATGCGTCCAATGTTACGAAGTTATAAAGATAAATTAACTATTTATCGCAAAAAATAATACACAACGGATCGTATTAGCGATATCTTAATTTATCTTAAGATTAATTGCTCACTTATAACTGAAGTGCCATGAGTTATACGAAATTGTCACAGTTAATAAATAAATAAACTTTATTAATATAGGACAACCGTGTTCCATACAGTATTATGTATAAGGTTTGAAAACGTTAAAGCAAAATTTACTTGCTATTTAATTGGTAGAATAATTATTCAGTTTCGTTTCTTATCATGCAATTTTAGTTTATGTTTTCAACAACAGATGGCGCTGATTTTATTTTCCGATTCAATACATTATAAAATTTTTTTCAAAAACAAATAAGGGAGATAGACGTCTCTGATTTGTATTGTTTACATTGAAATATCTCGATGAACTTCTAACATTACAAAATAAACGTGTTAAATAATGAATGGGAATGTGACGTAATTTTGTTTACTCACAATGTTCACGTGTAAAGTCCCTTGAGATATATTTCATATCATTAACAACATAAATAATGACATTTAAAATTATTATAAATACATATTCTAATTTACTTAAGGTTTTCTTAAACTAAAAGCCTTAGCAATATTTCTATTTCCAGTATATTATTGTTGGTTGAATGCGACATCATGGTACTTCTCAGTCAAATAGTTATTTTCCCAATAGCTATGACATTATTTCATAGACATTATTAATACTATTACATTTCTCAAAATAATAAATGATTAATTTCCTGTATCACTGATGCAAATTTAATAAAATAACAACGACAAAAATCTGTCATAAGAAAACATAAAATTGTTACTTTTTTAAAAAAGAATTTATACTTACGTCTCTCAGCCCACGTTCCAAAACAAAACCACATCCAAAATAAATACAAACACATACAGATGAATACACCAATCATAACTGGCGACACAACATCCATTTTGTATGAGAACGTACACTTTATTCTACCAATAACTGATGGTAAATAAATACGAAAAATTACACAAATAAAGACAGTTTTTTAAACGAAGTTTTTCTCTCCTAAAATCACAGAATTGTAAATTTAAAAACCTCCTGTTATCTGTAGGTGGGCAGTAATCCTTAGCGGAATATTATGCAAACCTACAATAACATACACCTAGTCGAAGTTTGAACTTACGTACACTATCTAATCTAGTTCTTTATTTTATCTGGCGGAAAACGAAAAACAAAACTCGAAATTATATCGTGCCATTGAATAAAGTCGAAAACAATTATTAATGAAAAATTTTGAATACATTGAAAGAAGAAATTAGTACAAATGAAGACGAATTAATTTCAAACCACGACCGATAAGACGACCTGTTAACGTTTGAATGCGAACAAGTATGGTGCGGTTTCCAATTGGCCTGTGTGTCGATTTTTGTGTCGGATTAAAAAAATTTGATGAGTAGTCAGGCATATAGCAATAAGTGAAAAACCGCAATGAGTAACTTATATATTATTCATTGATTAATTCATACTTTAATTATGACTTGTAAAGAAAAAATTAAGTTTTCAAACACTGGAAAGTCTGCAAAGTTCAAAGTTTTGAATTCAATTATGTCTACACGCGAACAATTTTGGGATAATAACAAACGACGCTAAATAGTTCTCGACATTAACATTATGATCTAATTAATAATAAATTTTAGATTATCATTAAATCATTAAATGACAATGTAATTTACAATAATGATTTGTTAATCGTATTCCACATTTTAGTACGAAATTTCTCTATTACAACTATTTTATGTTTCCAGATGTATGTAAGGGACAACAAAAAACAGTTGTGAAATGTACTCAATTGTAATTTTGTTAGTTAAAAAAAACATTTAAAATTTAACACAATATTTTTGTAATATAACTCTTACTTAGTTAATTCTTCTTTCAACTCAGAATAATCTTTTAAATTGACAACGTATAATAATAATATTATTAAAATACTGGTGAAACGGAACGCAAATTCACTTATCTGTATTCTAGATGTCATATTTTGAAAACGTCAAATGAAAACAAAGATCATTATGAAAAGAAATTAAATAAATCTCTTTACTTATGCACATAAATGTATATTGTACATATTAATAAAACATTTACTTACGCGTCCATATGTACAAGGTGGCAATTAATATCAAACACATGAAGAACAACATCATAAAAAGCGCGGGAACCACTGTCAACACAATAACAGCTATAGTATCGTCCATTTTGTAAATTATTTCAGTCGTAAATAAAAACAATGTAAATAATAAACTTTAAAACAACAATCATTAAGTGTAAATTTTACTGTATGTTACTGTTTTAATATCATAATAAGCAACTAAGATATAAAATCATGATTACAAATGTGATAGCAAATTATTATCTAAATACTTTTGTATTTATTAGATAAACTGCTTTAATCGTTGTTGTAAATGAAATAGCTTTGTTTTAATAAATCGGCAAAATTAATTAATTTATTCTAAAGAACAATGATAAAGAAACTAGTTGTAAATTAAGGGTTCCGTATCAAATTAAAGAGCTACATATTTCAAAGATTATCATTTCTTTAACAAACGTCTATAATCCTTGTATATCCAAATAGATAACACAAAAAGTATTCGTTTGTGTTTCGTAAAAAGATTGGAGGTCTTAATAAGCGTTCTCTTTGTATTAAAAAATGATTAAAATTACTAGCCCCCCACACCCCTAGATCTAGCCAAAATCATCGACTGGCGACGCTCGCGATAAGGAACGCGAGATGCAGAGCTGGGCATTAACTCGTTAATCCGTTAATCGTTAATTAACGAAGTTAACATTTTGCTTAACGAATTAACTTTTAAGTTAACTTCAAAAAGTGTTAACGCTTTGTTAACTTTCGTTAAACTCAACTTCCGTTAATAAAAGTCCGTTAATCGTTAAATTAGAAACTTGGAGACGTGCTGTAATTTTGTTAAAATTACGTGCCACCCCACGCTCGTTAGTTCAGCTATGTTGGGCGACTGTCGGCGACTCGAATGGTGAACGAATGAGTTGATAATTGATATATGTGAAGTTCGCGTGCAAGTGTAATGCATCAGAGCGTCCGGGAAAGACGGGACCAGCAGGACAAAATAAAAGAAGGTTCGAAATAGTATATTTCATTACGAGTATATAAAAGCAAGAGTATGTTTGCCCACATTCCGAACGCTCTTCGTCCCTGCAATACGCCACTATTTGAGCAACTGTATTAAAACACTTTTTTACTTCTTTAGCTTTTCCAAACTCGTCCGTTCTCTTTCCCAACTGTCAAAATAATGCTATTAAAAAGAAAAAAACTAACCACGTAATTTAAAAAAAAATCATCGAAGTTTTTAAGATTCATGCAAATATTTCTAAAAAGAAGCTCCTAATTTGTTGCAATATCAGATTTAATGATTTGATTCAACGAATTAGGTTAGGTTTCATTTTATTTCATCTCATTAAATTTCATTTTCATTTCATATCAATAAAAATAATCTACTGAAGACTTGGCCGTTTAGGCATAGTTCCTTTTGCCTACCCAGAATGGGTGAAGAAAACAAAAAAAAAATCTCTGTTTGTATTCTTTTACGGTTGGCGCCATTTTTCAAAAATTTTAGTTAGTTGAGTTTATTGTGTTTTATTATTCTATTAAATTGCTTCTGTTTTTCGCAACTGTAGCAAAAATAGTTGTTTAGTACACGTGTGAAACCGTCATTACAACTTGTTCCAACTGTCAACCCTCACCTTCGGCTGCGCCTCGTCTCGGGGAGACATTTGTCGGCACTCTTTGCAATGACAGGCTTTCCGCACTCGTAATGAAATATACTATAATGCATTCTTACTTGTCTCTAATACTAATGTGTTATAGAATGTATAGTCAAATTACCATTTTAAACAAGTGTCGCCACAGTAAGTGTGAAATTAGTATGTATAATTTTGTATGGTTAACTGTTAACGATTAACTTTAACTTGCGTTAAATATTCGAGAATTTAACGCTTTAACGATTAACGAAGTTAATTTTTTAATTAACGAATTAACGATTAACGAAGTTAACTTTTCGATTAACTGTGCCCACCTGTGGCGAGATGACATGACATCCTTCAACCTGTAGGTATCTACATGATTTTAGTTTTCAAATTTTCTAATAGATATATAAAACCTATGATCGGACACTAAAGTTCGACAATTCTTCGTCTGAATTTCACGCGTGTCGGAATTTCGTGTCGGAAATTCATTTCTTGTACAGTGATAAACAACGTACTAAAGTGGAGATACTTTTTTTAATTTAATACAAGAATATTATTGACCTACTGAGAAATAAATGTTTTCAAGTAATTAAATAAAGATGTCTTGTATGTTCTAATAATTTACACCTTATAATTTACACCTAATTACTAATATATTTTACACTTCCTAAGACCTAGATCAGATCTAGTAATTAAGGTGCTATCATTTTTTTTAATAAATACAATGACCTTAAATTGTCTTCAACATATAAAATAATATAACAATGTCTACTTTTCTAACGGTACAACGTTGACAAGGATACAATTATCCAATTGACATGTGCCCTGTACCCGGCGCTGGTCACGTTTAATAATATGACCTATGGATGTGAACACAATCGCTACAATTATATTAACAATTTGTTCCTTTACTCCTTTTTTGTAACTTTGTACCAATTCGATACATGAAGAAGTTTGAAAAATAAGTAAGTTTAAATAATGATAATATCTATAAAGGAATGGCGTCGCCAACCAATGATCTAGGCTGGTTCTAAAGGTTGTGGGCAAGTAGAAGCTGACAAATACTTATTGAGTTATCTATGTGATCTATAGAAATTGTAAGTATATTAGTTTTTAGAAGAAATTTATATATATTTTCGATTCTCTTGGGGGGTGAGAGAAGCTGTTTAAAGTAAAAATTATGAAGTATAAGTAGAAAAGCGCCTGCGGTATTATTTTAGCAAAGATTTAAGTATAAGATTTTACTGACTTCAACATAGCGCCTATTAAATTATACTCGCAAATATTCAATCATGTTTTATTTCAATATTGTTCTTGGCAATATGATAAAAAGATTTTCTTCTTTGTTCAAAAGTAAAAGCTAAATTCTTCAAATGGTACTCTAAAAAGTTACAAGTCCTTATAACACTATAACACTATTATTTTAGTGAAGCAATATTATTGAAAACAAAAGCAAATATTTTAAAATATTTTGCAATAAAAAAGCTCCGCACTCACCAAAACAAATGATACCGCAATGTCGAACGCAAACACATAATATGAGAGAGCAGAGAAAAATGCTTGGTAAGAGAAACAATATTGAAGTGTTCATTTTTAATCGACAATCGCCCGAAAAATTTTTGCCGAAAAATTATTCTATCTTGAGTACTAATTAATTGTTATAAAAACTATTTAAATTGATGTAATTACGAACTACATTTCTCTCCGTTTTTACCCAAACAATAAAGAATATACGCGGCAAAGTTTTCCCTCCACACTGATATCGACTGAGAGGGCCAATTATTAAAAAAGCACTCGTGATAGACGAGATATCTAATCTCTAATCGGGTATTGATGAAGGGGATGGCTGGAAAAAGTGGATCTGTGACGTAAATGCCAACATATAGGTAACCTTAACGTATTTATAAATCCTTATTAGAAAAAAAATATTAAGACCACTGAAATGTCTAACTAACAATAGTTACTTACATGTGCAGTCATATAAAATTTAAGCAAGCTTTTAAAATGTGTTCGTCTTAATTAAAAAAACAGTTTTAAAAAGTGACATCTAGCGGTGATTTTCTGTACTTATGCAATCTTATCTAACCTGCAAAAATTTTCGGTTATTGCTAATAAAAAAAAATACAGAATAATTTGGTTACTGTCACAATTGGATTTTGTTTGTTTTTTAAGTTTTATTTCTTTTTAAAGCCGCTAGATGGCGCTTAAACTAATCGCCTTCCAGACCCTCCCTTTACTCTCTACTCCATAAAAGCTCTTTTGATTGTCTCGATTTTAATTTTCTAAAAAGATTTTCTAAACAAGACTTAAAGACTATCAAAACTCTTAATTCTGTTTCTGTTCCTTAGTATATCATATACGCGTAAAAATGCAAGCGAACGTATATATACAGTGATAAATCTTTATTATTTTCAATAAATATAAATATAGAATGATTCACGGTCAATGTCGATTTACTTCAAAGGTAAGTAACTTATCTCGGATAGGTACTTCAGAAGGGATCAAATGGATTTCACATATAGAATCTTTATAAATCATAGCGGTTGCACGCGACTTCGTCTCCGCAGAATTACAAAACAATAGTCTATAATACGCCCGCGAGCAACACATACCTTCCCATTCAAGTCCAATCAAAATCGGTCCAGCCGTTCCGAAGATTATCCACAAGAAATGCGGCCTTGCGAACAAACGTACAAACATTTTTTTTGTCGATATTACATACAGACAATTTGATTTTATTAATATATATAGACGATATAGAGATAAAATGAACGCGTGGCCACATACTGATTTATGCATGCAGGTTGTGTGTTAATTTTATTGTAACCTTTTGCCCATTATCTCATCCTGTAATATTTATACCCATTTTGCCAATCAAATATTATAAATGCGAAAGTTTAGATGGATGGATGGATGGATGTTTGTTTGAAAATACCTCCGGAACAGCTCAACGGATCTGGATAAAATTTGGCACAGATGTAGATCATAGTCTGGAAGAACACTTTAACTAGTTATGTTTTTTTAATTGAACGCGGACGGAGTCACGGGCAACAGCTAGTTTCTCATAAAGTTAAAGTTTAAAAAATTATAAAATTCTATATAAAGTAAAAATAAACACATTTCTTTATCGATTAAATGAAGCTACTTACATTTCTTTGTTTGTCCTGTAACAGTTCCAGAGTAAACAAAACATTAATATTAAAAATATAACAATAGGTAATGATACAATACGTATTGCAATACGCCAGCCCTCGTTATCTGACATGTTTATTATTATTATTTAAAAAAACACTTGATGCTAAGAAAAAGAACTAAAATAGTTGGTGCGATTTTATATTATAATTATACCCAGTTATACATAGTGATGTCGCAATTTATCGTGCCTTAATATAGTTGAGATAAATATCGATAAAAAAACTTAATCGAAAATCGTAATTGTCTTTAGTTAGATGATATTTTAAAATTCTTATTTTAATTGAATTTAAGTATAAATAATTAATTTATTTATATGACAATAATTAAATCATTTATTAAATATAGATTATAAATATAGATTGAATATATATGGCTATAAAGGTAGAGGAAGACCAAAGAAAGTATGTATGGATTGTGTGAAAGAGGATATGCGTAAGAAGGGGGTAAATTCAGATATGACGGCTGATAGAGATGTATGGAGGAGTAGTACATACTGTGCCGACCCTCCATAGGGATAAGGGCAGGTCGATGATGATGATTTATTCATTAAATATTTATTCAAAATGCAAAACTTATTACTTCTTTATCAGTATTCTTTTAAGAAAAAAGACGTAATACAAATGCATGGTAAGTATATTTCTTTTTTTAACTTTTATTTTCAAAATCCAATTAAAAATTCACATCAGTAATAATGTTTTTAACTGCAAAGAAAGATGAAGTGCAAAGAATTGATTATTCATAAATACCTTGATAGTTTACAAATCAAGCAATATAATTGTAACAACACCTTGCTATATAAACTATAAATTGTTTTAAAATAATAAGCACAAATTTATTTCCTTTTCCACATATTTAATTTGTAACATTTATTTTATTAAGAAAAAAAAAAGTCGATAAATATTTTTTTATCGATATATTTTCTCGCATCCCTACGACCAAATGTAAAGTGATCCCTAATCGAGATCCCTATCTAAATAGATTGTCCTCACAAACTAATGGACGTAACGTGCTAAATGCATTAACCTATGTTAATATAGAAAATGATATCATTCTGCTAACCTGGAAATAATAAAATGTGAGAATTATACTTTACTAGCTTTTACCCGCGACTCCGTCCGGTCGGAATAAAAAATAGAAAACGGGGTAAAAAATATCCTATGTCCGTTTCCTGGTTCTAAGCTACCTGCCCACCAATTTTCAGTCAAATCAGTTCGACCGATCTTGAGTTATAAATAGTGTAACTAACACCACTTTCTTTTATATATATAGATAGAGGAAGATATAACGACAAGTTATAATCAAGTGTTTGGGATGTAAGCGAATAATCGTAAAAAAACTTTGTAAGAATTGTACAAAATTATAACTAAAATATGTTAATGAAAGATATCGAATATTGAAATTTAATGAATATAAATATTGTAAATATTAAATATTTTTCACTTAAATATAAGAAAGAATAATGCAAACACATTTTTTATCTGTACCGTTATTAAAGATGGTTAAAAAGAGGTTACAATCGATACTTGATAAGCTGGAAAACACTATGAGCGAGAATCTTTGTCCGGTTCTGAGCGAGAAACTTGGGTTAAATTTTATACGCGAGAAAAATATCTCGTTCCGTTGGACTCTCACTTATCAGTCAATTTTATTGAAATATTTAATATTAAAATAATCAAATATTAAGAAATACAAAGAATTATTTACAAAAACGTGACAATTACAAGTATTCGTCATGTTTTCTTAAGAGATAAAAATAATATTATCGTCTATTGATACGATATTGAATAGTTTATTGCGATACAAAGTTTGCTAATCGACAGTTATTGTGACATTAGATAAAATATGTAAACAAACTTGCGGTTGTTAACAGTAGAACTTCACATGTCATCCCTTAGATTCAAGTTGACAAAATAGAGACAACAATATTAATTATTTCAAATGTCACTACACTCATATTCTACATTTTAAACTTTCGTGAGACGCTCGTTTCTTGAAGGACCTATTTTATGATGATTAATGATACTATATTATGATAATTTGATAATCTTATTTTATAATATAAAAAAATGCAAAATTCTAGAATTTTTTCCATTTATTTAAAACATTTTATTAATAGTCATTATATTGCATATCATAATAAAGGTTACCGATTGTCTTTTGTTATTAAGAAATAATTGAATTTCCGACTATCTATTGTTAATGTTATTGTTAATTTGATAAGAAAAAGTATTTCTTTTCTTTCAATTGTTGTTACACATGTACAGAAAAAAAATACTATTTCTCTCATTTCTTCTAAATGAACTGAGGTAAAAAATATCTATTTTTATGGGATGGATTACTGAAACTACCAATAAGTTGAGGTAACCCAAGGTTGAGGTTTCTTAAGAGGTCGTCTTTCTCACTTTTTGCTCAAAGTATTTTTTATTATAAAATACACTTGATGTGTAAAGAATTTTTTCTTCGACTTGCATATTTCTTGGCCAATAAAATTGTTTTGTAAATATCAATAGTGTTGTTATTTACATTAAAAATTCTATCCGTTGTATATCTTTGTTTTTTGTTTTTACAAATCTTAAATGTTATCCTCGTATGCAAGTTTATAACATATATTTATATACTAGCTGTCGCCCGCGCCATCATCCGCGCGGAATTAAAAAAACTTAACTAGTAGCCAATGTGTTCTTCCAAGCTATTTTATACATCTGTGTCAAATTTCATCAAGATCCGTTTAAGTCGCTCCGGAGATACCTTCAAACAAATATCTATCCATCCATCCAGGCATATTATAAACATTCGCATTTATAATATTAGTACGATATATGTTTTATGTAGTATGTTTAATGGTGGTAGAAGTCAAGAACAACATTTGTTGCTACATAACCACGAATGTGCAATACCACGAACACACAGAAGACAGGCGTGAAGTGGAAGTCATTCCGCGTACAGTCTGATGAATGTGCGTGTCGGCGGTCTAATTTTATTCCCCTTTTTCTTCCCACCGTTTTCTTATAAGTAATAGATCGGAAGGGGAAGTGGATTTGATGGAAGACGGATGAGATGGGGATATATTTTTCAGTGTTTCTCTTCCTCCGTCCTACCTTTAATCGATTGCAGATGCAATTGTGGCATCGCATCACAGCTTTCAATTCGTTTTTAAAGTTGTCTATGACCTATATTATAAAGTTAAATCGGAGAAAAGATTTAACGTTAATCACAATCAGATTCTGCTATCCGTGAGAAGGGATTTTTACGATAATCGGCCGATGGATAGTATGGATTCGATTGGTTTAATGGGATTCCAATAATCCCACTAAGCCACAAACGAATCCAAAATAAGCGCAAAACAAATCTACGTAATTCACGCGTTAACCTGATTTGTGGACCACTTGACCTATTTATAAATGTGTTTACGCACGTAACATAAAACGTTATGGCTCTGGCAGTCCGCACCAAATTAGTTTATTATCTGTTATAACGATGACAGATAACGTCCTAATCTAGAATTTACTTTTTTATCATTCCATTTCTATGGATGACACATTTTCTTAATAAAGTTTCATAATCGTCTGCGTATGAAAGTGATGTAAGTGCTTCTTTAAACATTGATTTACACGGACGAAGCAATTGTACAGAAATTATAGTTATCTGTGTTGTTTTTAAATAATGAAAGGGATAGTAATATGTTTGTCTTCTTAATTCTGACTCTTGTGATTCGGCTTGCGGTAATATAGATACCAAATCTGTCAACTATAAGGTCCTTCGTACACAAGAGTACGTACTAGTAAATGCCAAAGGTGCCAGCTGAAAACCAGCGCAGGGGCAGTTTAGTCTGTCCCCGCTTCGCTGAGCTGGCTCCCTTTTGCCACACTATTGTACCAAGTTAATGTCTTGTATATGTATGTTTTTCTTTTTTTATTTTATATTCTTTGTGTGGCAATAAATGTTTTTTTTTTCTTTCCTTCTTTCTAAATTTTCGTAACCAGGTGATTTTAGTCGCGAAGCGGTTTACACAATGCTATTATAGAGTTTAGACATTTTGTTCATTAGTCTCCAAAACCAGCCTCTTGCAAGATCTTTGTCTGTTGTTTTTCAAGATCAAGAAGAAGAGAGAGAGAGAGAAGAAGACAAGAAGAAGAATTGTTTGTCAAGATCGTAGTGAGAAGTCACTGCAATTTTCAAGATGGTGGAGCAAATAGTTGACGTGTTTCGAATATTTATATTTTGTTGTGTATAAAGGACCTAATAAAGTATGATCTTAAGACTGTTAACTGCTTGTTTCAAAACTTACAATAATTAAAAGTGTCTCAAACGTAAAATGACACCTTCACCTTTTACTTTGAAACTTCCTTCAATTCGTAAATATCAAAAGAAAGGTCAATAAATATAAATTAAGGTAATTACTACGTGATTCACTTTTTCTGTTATCAAATTATATTCCTGACCTTGATCATTCACTCGTCTTTTATCAGTTGAATTTTAACAAATATTTTATGTTACGCGCCACATGCACTTCACGCAGGCTCCTACGTAAAGAGTAGTAACACACTGTTTCATATTTTTCATTTTTATATTAGGTCGATATCGACCAAGGGGTTATGCCAAAACAGGGGTTCCCAAGGGGGAATCCCTGTTTTGGATTATCTCACTTTACATTACCTATCATTTCGCTATTTTAGGGATATGAAGTTACCATTTGCTCATTTGTAGTAATATTTAATTTAAAATTAAATTATTAAAATTTGCAACGTACAGTTGTACAACGCATGATCTCCGAGCAATCATCTAGAAGGAGATGGTGCGGGACATGAAGCGTTGGCGTATTCTTTTGTCGGAGGCCAAAATAATAAGGCGTTACGTTTCGCCAGTTGAGCATAGAGGTAGTTGCCGTGCCTGTCCTAAACGAATAGATGACTCGCGTCGTTGTGTGTACGCGCACTACGCGATACCCTCGACGCAAGGATGCAATATTAATTTCGAAGATTTACGTTGCTTACGTACTGTTACGAACAATTAAACACATGGCATAACTTCCACGTTTGCAGAAACCCCCAAAACGTCATTGACGTCACTAAACGTATAAATTGTCTGACTCGCGGCAATACAGAGCGCGCATTCCATTCAGAACAGTCCATTTTTAGTAGTCAAATGTTATGTTTCTCTAATTATATTAACAAATTAGCAGTTAGTAAAGTGTGTATTATTTAAAAAAAAGGACCCACGGACGCCATCCTAACATTACGAAGGGGTTAAGTATAAAACTTGCATTACATACTTACAACAATTCTCTTAGGAGCCATTGTTTTATTGATATAAATTTCACCGGATTATCATTATAAGATAAAACTATTTTTATAACAATATCTGAATCAAATCTGACACAAATAAATGTGATCTATCACATGACGGCGGCTTTAGTTCTAGATAATATAACTGAAAAATATCTATTTATTGTTCGATTTTATTCAAGAGGTTTTTAAACACCTTTATCAGTAAAGCAAAGCTTAAGGTATTTTCTTTGATGCAGCGGTTATAGCTTTGTTGTTCGAGTTCTTTTAAAACAAACAATTTGAATTTTTCTAGAATAACAAGTTTAGGTTCTGGGAAAGAATGTTGTATAGTAACATTATTTACGTCCATACCCTGGAGGTTAAGGGAGAGATAAAGCATTTACATTTGTCACTTCTTTTATTAAAAACAACAAAAGAATAAACATCTACATTCTAAAAAGACTCATAGAGGTGCTTTTGCAGACATATTTCTACGTAACATGAGATGATTTCTTGATAAATTTATTTTAAACCGGTTTATAACATTTCCGAGATCCACAAAAATAAATTTATATTTGTGTGTATGCATAAATATACCAAGTCATTGAAAACTATAATTAGTAACAGTTACTTATTTAAATCTACATATGCTAGAAATTTCGGCAAACCCACGTGATTTATTATTATTATTATTGTACTGCTAAAGGCAAAATATAAACTCGTGACAACAATTGGACACAGTTTTTAGCGACTTTGTCTAAAGGTCGACTTAAGGTCAACTGACATCGGAAGAATTGTTAGAAAATTTCAAATGGTTTACAAAATATATTTATAGATAATTAGCTGTCGCCCGCGACTCCATCCGCGCGCAGTTTAAAAAAACTTAATAGGGGTATGAAAAATAGATGGTAGCCGATTCTCAGACCTACTGAATATAAAATTTGGTAAAAATCGGTAAAGCCGTTTCGGAGGAGTACGGTAACTAACATTGACATGGAAATTTTATATATATATAAGATTTATGAAATTTGGCAAGAATGTAGAGCATAGTATGGAAGAACACATAGGCTATTTATAAATATATAAAGTTTTTTTTTTTTATTTCGCGAGGACAGAGTCGCGGGCAACAGATAGTTCTAACATAAATCTTACCGAGACTTACAGAAAAATTCCTAATGTCGTAACGTAAAATCGTAATTTTTTTCTTAACACTATATACGTTGGAGCTTTAGAAATGATCGTATACTGAATTAGGATGAAATAGCGTGTTATCAAATTAATTATATCCTGGCTACATCGCATGAATACAGTCGTGATGATACTACAAGTAAAGGTTGATTAAAAACATAATGAATGGATTCATCATCGTTCGAGTTAGAAATAATTATATATATATAAGGTTTTCACTCTCATTGAAGTATACGTACACGTGTCAAAATAACCGTTAATTTGCAATCTTACTAATATTATAAATGCAAATTTTAAAAATATTATTCAGATTTATAAATATAAAGATTTAAAGTAATTTTGTAAAAAACAAACGTGTTACAATCATATACTTCAGACCCGTTCAAATATAATTTACATCACTCGTTCGGTAGTTCATTTACAAAAAATGGTGCATCACGTAATCACAGAATCTATCTATATATATATAAGAAAGTCGTGTTAGTTACACTATTTATAACTCAAGAACGGCTGAATCGATTTGACTGAAAATTGGTGGGCAAGTAGCTTAGAACCAGGAAACGGACATAGGATAATTTTTATCCCGTTTCCTTTTTTTTCAAATTCCGCGGGAACGAAGTCGCGGGCAAAAGCTAGTAGTATATATTTATTTGCAATGACGTATTATAATAATTAGAAACGTAAAGTAGGTCAATATTAGTTGGTCACACACTCATGTTTCTCGCTTATTGATCGGTCATATATACAGAGCCGGTACGTAATTGTCGAGTAAACACTTAAATAGTTAATCTACCAAAGTAATCTAATAGATGATTCTAGTAAAAAGTAATTAAACTGATGTATAAGGACATGCAGGGCCGGCGTTAGGGAAGGGCAACCTCTGTCAACCGCCCAGGGCGTAGGACAGAAAGGGACGCTACAGGTCTGCGAATTGTACAGTCTCCCCTACTCCCGAAATCTCGAAATAGAAATCTCGCCCAGGGCGGTAATACATCTAAAATCGTTTACTAAGAACATGGAGATAATTATAATTAAACTAGCTGTCGCCCGCGACTCCGTCCGCGCGCGGTTAAAAAAAACTAAATTGGGGGAGGGGTTATGAAAAATAGATGTTGGCCGATTCTCAGACCTACTGAATATGCTCACAAAATTTCATGAGAATTGGTCAAGCCGTTTCGGAGGAGTACGGCAACGAAAACTGTGACACGAGAATTTTATATATTAGATTTTAAAGTTTAAATAATTTGTATTATCATACTTTCCTCTTTTTCGGTGTTGTATAAAATAAATTCTGTAACTATTCGTGGAGTAGGTAAAGACAACAATCACACATATGCATGAACTATTTAAACGCACACTAATTCAAAAATTTACACATTTACACAAAACAAATAAAGAAGCAAGCAATTTTAGCTTATTGTTTGTTTTTATATGTCAGGGGGGAATACGCGTGCTTGACAGGTTCTGACTCTTAAAAGTCAAAGGTCCCAAAGATTGGCCTCCATTGGTATTATACTTATTTCATTAAAATAGTAATACGTACCGAAGTATGTCATAGATATTGTACCAAATTGACATAACGATAATTGAAAATACTTACATTAAACGAGTACGCGTAATATTTGATTGTTGATAGCACAAACATTGTTATTAACAAAGCTGATAAAATTACTTAAGGTTATTTACCTTTTAAGTGATGTGACGTTTTATTAATACGACATTATTACGATGCTCTAATTAACAATTCCTATTAATGAAGTAGAAAAATTCGATGACTTTGTTCAAAAGAAGTAGAAAAAAACCTTATTCCGCAATTTTTTTTTTCTTTAAAATAAATACTTTGTTTTTTTGGTTTGGAGTAATATTTTTTTTAAAGATAACCCTGTACGGATAAATATGGGTTTCCAATATCAAAAAACTTGTATAAAAACATACTGTCATCTCACTTCTCTGCCTAATTTTAGTCTTCTTCCCCTTCCCACAAGTTTTTATAAAGGAAAGGATCGGAATGGCATAGGGACTTGTCGGAGTTGTTGACGCATAGTAAGAGAAAATATTCTGTTTCTGTGAGTCCCCTCCTCTGTCGATTAAAGGTAGGCAACGCGTCTATAATTGTGATGATTGATCCCTATTTCATCGAATCAGGTGATCGCTTTGCTCGTTAGCCACCTTAAGATATAAAAAAAAAGTTTTTTTCAATGAACAATGAGAAGGATGTTGATTTATTTAAACATTTTTTTTAAAGCCATGGTAATTTACTGATAAGTATTTGATGATATTCAAAACATTGTGGAGGTTTAACAAACAAGATATTTTTTTGTTATGTAACTCTGTGAAAGTGATAATTATAAAGAAATCTTATCACACGGGTTTTTAATGTTTAATTTGCTTTTAAAATCCATACTGACAAATTTAAACAGAATTAAGTTAAGTAGACTATCTTTCGCCCGCGACTTCATTTGTGTGGATTAAAAACTCTAAATCCATCTCTGTGCCAAATTTCATCCAGATCCGTTTAACCGTTATTTTTATCCGTTTAACTTTGACCGAGAATGGATTATACACTGAGAAGAGACTGTAAACAGTTAATAAATAAAAGGTTTAATTTGATAAATTTTGATGTTATTCCACTATTATTATCTAATTACATAGAATGATATTCAAATGTACACAGTAAGTAACGTAAAACCCAATTATCTGCTCTCAACAATGCATTACACTGTGTATTGTACACTATCAAATGCATTGTAATTTTGAATGCTTGACTCATCAAGGTCTTATATGGTTACTACGACTTTATGCGCTTAATTACATTTATACAAATAAAAAATAATGTTGAATTTTTATGGATTAGGATCCAGGATAAAAAAAAAAACTTGAGAGGTGTCAAGGGACACCCGGATAGAACGAAGTTCCTTTCTATTAATTAGTGAAGGAACCAATGTTTATTCTATGAATAAAAAACTTAAGTCTTCACAAGAAGTACATTTTATTTCTATTAATTTTCGTTATATATTGTCACGTCGTTGCCATGGTTACTATAGCAAAAAGTGTCGTGACAACTTTTCGTAAGAATTTTTTCCGTCTAGCCCCCTTTCACAACGCGCGATAAGGAACTTCGTTCCAAAACTTCGTTCCAAAAATAAACAAGGAAATATTACGTACTAAAATGTCTACTTCTACACTAGAAATCTTTTTGTAGTTTGGAACTCTTAGGAGAAAAATTGGCAAATGTACTATCGGGGAACCTGACGGTATTCCACCTTAAATGGGACAGTGATTTGAACGATCAATGAGACGTCGACGTGGAAACAATAACATGTCCGTTCTAAAAAAGTGTTGATCAGTCGTATTTTGACTAATTGCTTTTTATTATTTGGACACCGTTTGAGCAACACACTACTACCTAATTGTTATTTAGTAAAAAGGGGCGGAGTTAATCTCGTGACAAGGAAGAAGACAATTTTTTTGTAAGTGGGACACCGCGAATAGCTCTAACTGTACATAGAGTACATTACGTGTATTGATTTTGAATGTTGTCTTCAGAATGTTCTCTCGTATCTTTCTTGAAAGTGCTAACAGAAGTATAACTTCAAATTCAGTGGTAGACACAGGTATTGAGACACTACACTTGTTAATACATATTGTTGTCTCTGTGTGTGTCAAAGAAAATGAAAGGGATGATAATGTATATTAAACAATTGTGACTGCAATGAAGTTCTGGGGTAACATGATCTTGTCGCAAAGGCTTATTATCACAGTCCTGCAAATTGCTAGAAACTAAACAATCGTGACATATTGATCTGAGTAATCTAGCACCGTTATGAACGTTAACCTATAAACAGTTATACTACAATATTGAAGTTCATAACTGTAAAGGGATAGTAGACTGGTCGTAGTCAGAGGGTCTATCACAAATATTCGTCTTCGTAACTACATTAACGAAATATGTCAAAATTTGTATGAGGTTTTTCGTCACGCCCGATAGAGGTACAAATTTAATACAAATATTCAGTGCCCAGTTGGCACACCTAAAAGCCATTGCTTGGAAAATGGATTGAATTTTTGTCAATGAAATTATGAATACTTTCTTGGCCCTATGTCTTATGAGGAACGTTAGTAAGAAAATAACCATAATAATCCAATTCTTGCACGTAGTTAATATTCCCAGTAGTTATTATTATTTGATCATTATTTAGGTCATATGTCGTTCATCATTTATCTTTTATGTCGCATATGTTAAGATGTAAATTTTTCTTATCGGAAAAACCGACATGCAGACGAAAACAAAAGATTAAAAAAAATTTAGCTTTTTTTTGATAAATCATTAATTTTTATTTTTGTTTGTTTTCTTTAACCTATTTATTTACATGCTTGTCGATGTTTCGAAAACACAGCAAGAATAACTAAAATATATATAAATATTAACAGACTTTTACTAATTAATAAAAAAAAACTTACCACTGTTTTTATAGAGTACAAAAATGATCCTGATGAATATAATTAGCAACAAAATAAACACTGGTAATAATCCTAATATTTTTCCCGTCGTTGCATTCATTTGTCCAGTTTCCTTAACTTCCACATGACTTTCATTGTTCACTTCATTCAGTCTATCCATTTCGAAAAAAAAAGAAAATTCAAAAATAGAACGTCACTTTATAACACTAATATAAAAAAAAGTAATCGAACCTCTTTGGTTTTTAATGCTTTTAAAACTAATATTGCAAATAAACCGTCACGTTTCAAATTTAAAAAAAATCTTAAAAAAATCACTTAGGTTTTCAATTACACTTACAAAACGGTCGTTATATTTCTTAAACTGAACGCGTCGCTGTCGATTCTACGACTGGCTTCAACGAATGACTGTCGACTTGTAAAAAAAAAACATTTGTCCGCACGCGTGAACGTATTATTGATAAATCGCTATTGTCGTCTCTTAAAGGCTACATTAGTAAGATTTTATTTTTATGAATGGATCTTGAAAAAATTGTACAGTAATTGTGTTTCAAATATCAGTGTGTGGTGTAATAAAAATAAACCTAGCGACTGAGCGGTCTAAATAGGTTCAACTGTAGTTTAAGATGATGCAATACCCTTCAAAAAAATCCAATTGCATTTTAAGAATATAAAACTGTACAATTTTACTGAAACAGATACTATCTTAGAGAGTTTTGGCAATAAGTTTTTGTACAATTATTAAGCTTGTGGAATTTCACGGATAGACAACATAGAGTGTTGTCATATGTCAACTGTCAAGCCTTTTTTGTTACAGTGAAAGAATTTTCATGTAGAGTTAACATTGCGTAACCCATAACTGTGGGTTTCCACTGTACATAAAGCATATCATCGTCTCACTAATTCTGTTAAGTAAAATAGAAGTAAACAATATATAAAATACAGTGTAATTTTACTGTTACTGAAATTATCTTTGTGCGTTAGTCAAGACAAACTTCACGATGTCGTAAAAAGCAATAATACAATGAATATTAAAGTCTTCATTTTTTATATTTATATAGATAAATGAAATTGGACTGTCCGTAATTTAAAAACAAAGATTACATATTTCGTGCAAAAACGACAGTAATTTTTTTTTATGACTGAATAGTCACTGTTTTGCCTTGAAGAGGTATTTCACCGGGCTTGAGGTGGCCGGGCGCACATGGTGCTTAGCCTAAACCTCGTTTAAGAGTAACTAGGCTCGAGGGCTCCTTCAGGAGCTTCGGCTCGGGCTGTTACTTCTTTATTATTGCCGGATTGGGAGGTCACCGAGCTCTTAGGTCGCTTCGGTGAATTTAATTTTTGGTTTGTCTTGGTTTTTATACCAAACTGACGAACTACTAATACGACTACTGAAGCACTTATCTTCAAACATATTGTTGTCTCCATTTTTCTAAAGAGAATATCATATTTTATACAAGTATTTCAACAATTGAAATCCACAGGATTGTTAGATCATTAATATTGAATATGTCATGGTGTGCAGATGTATTACTACGACACCAATGCGGAAACTTTTGGGGAAATAAACTTGACTAATGTTATTACATACGTCATTATATCAGTGAGTCTTAAATTTTCCATTTCGATTACAATTGTGGAATTATTTCAGTATAGTAAAATATCCAGAAATTTATGACATCACAGTTATTAGAAATAATAATATTAATAGGTGAAGCGAATACCTTCTATCCTTTTTAAGAAAATAGCTAACAAATGTAATATGTGAAATTTGATCCAGTTATTGTTGATAATAATATTATAAATGCAAAAGTTTAGATGGATGGATGGATAGAAAGTATCTCCGGAACGGCTAAACGGATGATGAAAGTTGTAGTTGAAACGGATGATGTAGATCATAGTCTGGAAGAACACATAGACTAATTATTAAGTTTTTTTTTAAATTTCGCGCGGATAGAGTCGCGAGCGACAGCTAGTAAATGCATAAAACCATTTTTAGTAACACGTAAAAAAAATAATTCGATTATGAATTATAGTTGAATTTCCAACAATGTACCACTAAAATAGTACGACTAAATAAGTAAGTTTTTGGAACGAAGTTCCTTATCGCGCGTTGTGAAAGGGGGCTAGACGGAAAAAATTCTTACGAAAAGTTGTCACGACACTTTTTGCTATAGTAAGTATGTTAACGACGAATGAGCGCTACTTCACCATGGCAACGACGTGACAATATATAACGAAAATTCATAGAAATAAAATGTACTTCTTGTGAAGACTTAAGTTTTTTATTCATAGAATAAACATTGGTTCCTTCACTAATTAATAGAAAGGAACTTCGTTCCATCCGGGTGTCCCTTGACACTTCTCAAGTTTTTTTTTTTATATTAATACATTACTAGCAGTCTCAGAGTCATCTATCAGCCACTTAGCCAGTTCTTTAGGGGATTCAGGTAAATATATCATACCAAAGTTACACTAAGGTCCTCTCTTAGTGACCTTTAGACGTGTCTGTGTGAGGTAGCAAGACATTAAAATACAATATCTATTTGCCTTTGTCACATAATTCCGTGTACGTTTAATATTTTCTTTTGTTTACTTTTTACGTAAACTTGAAGATATAAGTCCGTACAAACGCCTTGTTTATGACCGTACTAGCGATAAAGCATATTTCTATCCTTGTTGTTTCAAAAAGAGTGAGCGAGACCACAATATATTTGACAAGCTATAGTTAAATTTAACGCAACACAATTGTCAGTATACGATTTGTTGTCAAACAAAAATAAATTAAGCTATAAAAACTTAATGTAGTTTATTATTCCTTAAAACAAGTCTTTACAATTATAATGTGTTTTTAATCTATGACATTATTTTTACAATCTGTGTGTCATAATGGATTTTTAAAGAGTACCTATGTATTCATAATTGTCCGCTTAAATAATAATGTTTTTAGTGCATACACAAATGGATAGACTTGCTTTAAAATACAGTGTAAACTCTTTATAACGTTATCCTTTATAACAATAAACTCCCTGTAACGTTGAAGTGCGCCCAACTTGGTTGGTATGCGTTAAAACCTACATATTGAAACACTCTTTGTAGCGATACGCCATTCTCTATTACGAAGAAATGTGTTCATATTTGTAGACAGTAAATATTTATTATCAGTATTGTTTATGTTATGTTATCTTGTTAATTTGGTTGTTTTTTTGTTCACTCCATATAACGATAACTCTCTAAGACGACAAAAATGCTCAGTCCCTTGAGTTTCGTTATAAAGAGTTTACACAGTATTTCGATATAGGGATACGCAAAATGCGCGCTAGACCTGTAGTTGTGGAAACCGAAGCCCCTACTACTACTACTTCTGATATAGGGAATGGTCGACGGTTACTCATATAAGAGCGTCGGTGGCTCAGGGGTTAAGTACTCGATTTGCAATCTGCAGGTCTTGGGTTCGAATCCCACCATGTACCAATGTGTTTTTCTATTTTCGATTTACTTATGTACATTTATCCGACGTTATTACGGTGAAGGAAAACATCGTGATGCAACCCGAACATATGTGTGAATTCCCAGGAGAAGAAGACGGCGACGCGGCCCGGTATCCGTCACGTTCCATCTTCCGAAATGACGAAAAGTCGATTGCGGAGGTTCATTTGGCCACACCAAATGGAGGCCCGTGATCTCTACCTACCCCCTCTGGGTTACAGGCGTTAGTCGTGTCTCTCTCTCTGCCTAGCTCGTATCCCACATGGTGGTGGGGTCGGCTTTCCCAGTCAGTTTTCTCCACTTCGCCCTATCCTCGACATCTTCATCTGAGACTTGGCACTCACTCATGTCTTTTAGCACCACATCTTTCCATCTAGTTTAGACAGGCGTTAGTTGTGTAGTTGTGTATTATTCATATAATATTATAATATGCTGTTGATAATAAAATTAGCATATTTCATTATGATAGCGTATCGTAGATAGTTTGCAAAAATATCTTTAATTTCACTTGCAATAATTCAAACAAAATCTTTTCTTTTTTGTTGACCGTACTGACAGTCTATAGTGACGTCTGTCTATGACTTACGTCAGAGGTATAACACCTACATTTGCACTTGATTTGCATAGAACATTCAGTTAAATCTGTACAGTTATTATAATAAAACTGGAGTGTCTGTATGTAATTTAAAAAAAAATATATTTCGCGTACTTGATGACCTAATAATGAAAAACATTTTAAATCATTGTATGTTTGTTTATCTGTATGTGCATAAGCCAGTTTGCTCCAATTGATATCCGAATAGCAGGGCCGATTTTAATGGGACTTTCATTGGAAGGTAGCTGTTGTGTGCGGGCATATTTTAGGCTAGTTTTAATTTGCGCTGAAGAAGTCGCAGGCGACCGCTAGTATACCATACAAATGAGATGCTTACTATAAAACTGTCGAAACACATACGTAAGGATATAATGCCATCCCGCTCTTTCTCTATGAATAATAAGAGATAACAATATCCTTGACTTTCAGCCAACATTGGGTACCGTCTAACTGTTGAATTCCACTGCCCATGACATTTGTATTTCTTCATATTGGTGTCTCTGTCTTGTCAAGGAGTATGTAATGGATGACAATATTGTATAGATACAAATGTCACGCAATTGAATTACTTAATAAGTAGCCTATGTGTTCTTCCAGACTATGTTCTATATCTGTACCAAATTTCATCAAGTTCCGTTCAGCCGTTTCGGAGATACCTTCAAACAAACATCCATCCATATAAACATCGGCATCTATACATATAAAAGAAAGTCGTGTTAGTTACACTATTTATAACTCAAGAACGGCTGAATCGATTGGACTGAAAATTGGTGGGCAGGTAGCTTAGAACCAGGAAACGGACATAGGATAATTTTTACCCCCTTTTCTATTTTTTATTCCGCGCGGACGGAGTCGCGGGTAAAAGCTAGTTTATAATAGAAGAAACCATTGCTTACAATAATACTCAGTTACGACAGTAACATTGTTAGCTAAGCATCGAGACAACTATTACATAAGCATTCCAAAATATACTGAAAGAGTGCTACAACTTGTAGAAAGCCAGCGATTTCAATTATTTGCGTCATTTCATCTTATTTGTAAACGTGACAGGTAAGTGGGGGGTGAATACTCTTGACTCATGACAAAATGTATACCAAATAGTTGCAATTCACCATTTAAAGTGATGACTGCGAGTGCCGGTCACCTAATTTTAGTCCACTTTCCCTTCCCACCCTTTTCTTCTAAGGAAAATATTGGAAGGTTTAGTAGATTTGACGAAGAACAGGACGCATAGAAGGGGGAATTTATCTCTTCTGTGTGTTCCCCTTCTGCGTCGGTTAAAGTAGGCAAGGCACCTGAAATTGAAGATGTCAATGGGCAGTAGTAGCTTCGCTATTTCGGCGAATTCAGTTGGCTGTTTATTCGTTTACCATCTTATTAAAGACAAGTAACAATTACAAGTGTAACCGGTATATGATTGGGGTGATTCAGTAAGCTTTCGTTAGTTCAGCTCGTTCCCTTTTTTAAATCAAGAAGTCATTTCGACGAAGAATAACAATGACATTTCAATTTTAAAATCTGACAAACCTTTTAGGTTACTAGAGGTTACAATAGAACGGACATATTGTTGCGGACGAAAGCGAAAGCGTGCCCGCAACCCCTCCATCATGCGTTGGAGGAACAGAGGGGTTTAGTGGGTATGCTTCCCATCTGGAAGAGAATCCCACATAACTACCGCGCCTCCCCCGGGGCGCGGAGTATGCATAAAGCATTCCCCTCTGAAAAAAAAAAAAAAAGAACGGACATATTGCTCGGTTTTAACCGATTAAAACCGTGCAATACGTCTCAATCTCATCATGTGATAATATGAACCAAAATAACCTAGGTCACTTTGTTATACGATCACATGATGTCTGATTTAAAGAGTATGATCAATGTCCTTTAAGTTATTCCTACAGATAAAAAAAAACAATGAAAATATTTCACTTTGTATTATTTCTATAAAAAAATCTCAACATTGATATTCCGATAGTAAGATGAGTCACGTTTTAGATAAATCTAATCGTTCAGTCAATGATCTTAGTAACCGTAGGATTACACTGCTCATATAAAAATATATATAACGGTACTATGTTTCTTCAAGTTCTACGGCCGTGGAAACTCACAGTTAAAAGACAATGAATCATTTGTGTAATTCAGAGTTAGTCATTTCAAATACGATAACAAAATCAATGTCTGTCTACATTTGAAAAAGGCAAAAAAACACCTCGTCAACATTCACGATGAAACATTTCAAAAAGAAATCACGAGACTGCAGAAAAAAAACTTTTTCCACTAGCGCAACTAGTAGATATACTATCTTATTCTATCATTATTTTGAGTCTTTTGAAAGAATTCATAATTCTTAATTAAAATATTAATAAAACTTTATCAAATTCTAGCTTTTACCCGCGACTCCGTCCGCGCGGAATAAAAAATAGAAAACGGGATAAAAATTATCCTATGTCCGTTTCCTGGTTCTAAGCTACCTGCCCATCAATTTTCAGTCAAATCGATCAAGCCGTTCTTGAGTTATAAATAGTGTAACTAACACGACTTTCTTTTATATATAATACTAGCTTTTTCCCGCGACTCCGCCCGCGCGGAATAAAAAAAAAATAGAAAACGGGGTAAAAATTATCCTATGTCCGTTTCCTGGTTCTAAGCTACCTGCCCACCAATTTTCAGTCAAATCGATTCAGCCGTTCTTGAGTTATAAATGGTGTAACTAACACAACTTTCTTTTATATATATAGATATATAGATAAGATATTTACTATGTTGTAAGCGATTTCTTTTTGTCTTCTAAAACATAGGCAACTTTCAATATTAAGGGTTGTCAATTAAATAGTTTAAATTTTCTCAATTCGAATGTTAATAATTTAGTCAATCACATTGTTTTTTATAATTAAATCAAATAAACCTGATGTATACTAAAATAATATATTCTCTAATTTTAAATAATAACTGAAGACATAGATATAATATTTTATGCGTAGAATTGTTTTTTTAATGTTTTAAGAAGTTCTATTTAAACGTTTCTTTTTTTACAGTAGCAATTTTTTATTTTATTTGTATTTAAAATTTTGACAACCCTTTTTACATGTAGAAGTTGTGACAAGGTCTCTAATCTATTAAGACATTCTTGAATCTAATCTGGCAATGAATTATATTCAAGGAATTTCATTCTGAATCATTGATTTTCATATCATATCTTTTAATTATATTTTCATTTATAACAAAGAGTAGCTACGAGACTTTGTACCTAAACTAGGTTTCCACTGGCATTGTTTCCCCATTCAAAATTATAATTTTTACTAGTTTTTTTTTATAGAGAATGAAGTAAAAGTTGTTATTGTCATGTTTCTATATAGGTTTTCCGATAGTCCGGCAGTTCCGGCAAACCTGCGCTGCGAATCAATTTTCAAGATTTGTTGATGCACCGCCATCTATTAGAATTTTATGGAACTTTTGAAAAAAATTTCATAGTATGAAAATTTATTTTCAATAAATCATAAAAAAACTACTTTAAATTATAATTTGGACCAAATTAAACGATGATACTTATTTTATCTTGATTCTTATTGTAGATTCGGGGTGTACTCCGGACAGACATCTATGCAAGATTTTATTTGGAGAAACATTGAAAATAATATGATATAACGCCATCTAGTTTAAGAATTTATAACTAAAAATTTGTTCTGTTCTAGAACTCACTTCTTATAGAAGTGCTTATTTATGATACTAGATGGCGTGTTACTAAAGATAAGAAAAGAAATTCACATATTTAAAAAGACCGTGGGTTTCCACTTTCAAAACACTCAATCGTACATCACTTTCATTCTTTTTCAAAAAATAAGGTAAAATTATATTCACCAATAGGTATGTTATTGAAGCCCAATGTAAGGTGTAAGCTGTTAACGGAAAAACTAAGACGATATTTATGTTTAAGATAACTAGGGCAGGGTTCGTTACCCATCCAGGGAAGAAAGCAACTTAGCTTGGTCGCATGTTGCAGTAACATTTATAAATGGACCGTATGCTCCTTGGGTAGTGCGCAAACTTATAGTTGTGCAGTGGGGAACCGGTGTGTTCCACCGGAGATCCCGGAGCTTGCCAGTGGTACTAAAGAATCATATAGAGAGTCACCGAGGGGGTTTTATTGGTTAAATTCTCACAAAACCTTATTAAACCCTCCCCTCCCCAGGAGCAGGGTATTTTTGTTTTTTTTCCTCCCATCCCAAAAAGAGGGATGACGACCTAATGGTATGCGGCTCAAAATTTTGAGCACAATTATGATACAATTCATTATACACTAAGAAAAAAGTGTGAAGTTAGTATTATACGATAAGCAAACGAATGAATGTTCACTATAATCAAAGAGTCAAAATTATTTGATGGCACAAGTACGACATAATTGAACATTTCTTTAACAAAATGTCACGTTGATACGTAAAAGTTCACCATCTGATCTAGTTTGATTTTCCTTCGAAACTGTGTATTTATGTACTTCATCATACAATTGCATTAAAGTCGACAAGGAAACTTTGAACTAATTGAGCAATATATGTTTGCGGTGTAATCATTCTTTGAACATGATATGTCATTGTATACATATAAAGAACAAGCCACAGGACAAGCCGCAAGAAAACGGATTCTATTCTACCATTATCGAATTACAAATGTAGAACAAATATTAAAATTTTCTTACAATCATCATAACTTTATGGCAACGGTCTATGGGCGACGGTCGCCTCGCTATTTCGGCGAATACAGTTGGCCGTTTACTCGTTTGCGCCACCTTATGATATAAAAAATACGAAAATGTAGAGTTAAAGATGTATTAAATTTAAATTTTGATATTTAACATAAGTGTATTTTAAAGGAATACGAATGTTAAAGAAGCAAGATCCATACCTGCTTACACTTTTAGTTACGAGCTTGAGTTATTTGAAAATAAGTTTAACACGTTGGCGGACAGTACATGTTAAGAATTACTTCCCAAATGACACTACTTAATCTCATACATTGCCTATGGGCGTAGTGTCAATGCGGTTGCATGTAAAATGTTGTTTAGTGACAGTACGCCTATAGTTTCAGCTTCATTGAACAATTCTAACAGCCGTTTTTGTTCCCTTTCGTACGGATCTCCAGGCGCCATCTGTAGATAAATTCATTATTAATTCAATACCAAAAAACTGCATTCAATACAAACAACCACTAATTTTAGAAGCACAATTACCTTATACAAAATTGAATTTGAATATTTCGATAAACAAAAACACAAAAATACGTCAATAACTTACCACTCGAGCCGTTATTTGCGCGCGAAAATATGAGGTGACACGAAGCCCACCGCCGACGCGCACTACGTGACTAAATGTATGAAAACATGACGCCCACGGGCGTACTGTACGGGGGGAGGGGTACCGGAATTCTGTCAATGTGTGTGTCCCTTGACGTGTTGTAGAACTATGTACGATGACAGTAGGAAAGCCGCATTACTTTTGCGGTGACACTACAACATTCTCTTCCTTGTAAAAGTATTGAAAATCAAACGCCCTCAGCCGTACTGCCGTGACACGAGTATAAACTATTACGACTAAAGGCGTTCTGTCGTATCATTTTTTACTATAGGAACGCCCACAGACGTTACTGTCCATCAATGTGTTAAATTTCGCAAATTGATGTAATATTCTTGATTTGTAGTGGGTTTAAATCTTAAAAATAAATAACTTTTTTATATTCAAGTGTATCAAGTATTACAATTTCAAGAAATACAAGCAATTCATTATCACATGATAATGGTGTACATAAGTGTATTCGATAAGTAATGAACATTCATTATATATCACTACATTTCCTTAATAATATACAACAAAATAAAACATGAACTATAATATTTTGTAACTAAATTAGAACACACACTACGTCTAATAAGTAAGTTATCTATATATATAAAAGAAAGTTGTGTTAGTTACACCATTGATAACTCAAGAACGGCTGAATCGATTTGACTGAAAATTGGTGGGAAGGTAGCTTAGAACCAGGAATAGGACATAGGATAATTTTTACCCCGTTTTCTTTTTTTTTTTTTTTATTCCGCGCGGACGGAGTCGCGGGTAAAAGCTAGTTATTTATAAAACGTGCATAAGAACATTATGCATATCGTATTTCACAACTTTAACGTTAAAATTTTCGATAATATTTTTTCCTATGACAGATGTTACATAAAATATCCGACATCTTAAATATGCAATAAATTGAATCATAATTTGATACGTGATGAATCATTGTGAATTAATAAATCAATGACTAATCAACATCATTATCTCGTATTTTTCCTACTAAAAAGGTTTTAATTGTTTCTCATACTGGCCACAACATTCGCATACGCAAGGAATTTAAAAAAGTTATCCGTCAAAAAGAAAAACAAATAAAAATGTATTCCACTCACCAATTATTTGACAGCAATGCAAACACAAGCATACCATAACATAAATAGCGATCAACATTAAAAATGGCGCGAATAACACAATGTAATCCATATTTTTCGATGTACAATACTAAAACACTAAATACAATGTTTCCAGCCGGGGCATTATCAAAAAATAACGGCATACGTAGCAAGATAATAGCTATCAACTGACGAGCAAAGATTGGATAATATACTAATTGCCTCGAACCCACTCACGGTCGATTTTCTAAATCGGACATTATGATACTTTAATCATTTTTTAATTATACCAACGCTGTAACATAATATATTTTGATATGTTTAAATCGATAAGCATACAACATAATATACATACGGGTTTGCCACGACCCATTGCTATTTGAAAACTAATGAAGAAAAACTGAAATTTTCACAATTTATACTGTCTCACTTGACAAATGACACAGAATTACTTTTATAAATTTAAATTATGCAACGTATTTGTACAAAGAAGGAATAATCTTATTTAACTCAACGAAAGACGAACTATTTTGCTTATAACTTCTTCGAATTTAAAACAGGATATGTATAGATTTAAAAAGCTAAAATAGTTTATTGGTTCATAATTAAAAAATGGCATAAGTAACGCGACATGCGATATACAAAAATAATGGAGTTAGAAAAAATGTCACGGACAAAATTTCACACTAGACGAAGTATTTTGCATCGGGGTTCGTATTTGTTTTTTAAGGCATAGGACAGATGGATAAAAGGTGACATAATCAAGAGAGAGTGACAACTAAGATGACGGTAGATAGGTCGATTTGAAGGATGAAAACCTAGGGCGAAGATCCTACGTGAGTAGGGTTAGGACTGGGTGATGATTTTTTATCTAAACTGTTCATGTAAGTAAGACTGTGGGATCTACTTATCTAAATAAAAAGTAGAAGAGCCAGCAATAATATCTTGCACGAAAGTATCAGTTCGACACTTCTCACAGAAGACAGGCGTAAAGTCGAAGCAATTCCGCTTTACGTCTACAGATTGTGCGTTTCCCCGCTTCTACTTTTGTGTTTCCCCGTCTCTATCTATTGTAGGTAAGCAACGCATCAGCAAATGCAGAAGTCTGTGGGTAACAGTCACTTCGCTTTTTTGGTGAATTCAAGTAGCCGCTTACTGCTTTTCCACCTTATGCTATTAAAAATCGAACCTAACTTACACTTCTTGCTTTATTTTAATACTAGCTGTCGCCGGCGACTCCGTCCGCGTGGAATTAAAAAAAAAACATAATAAGTAGCCTATGTGTTCTTCCAGACTATGATATACATCTGTGCCAAATTTCATCGAGATCCGTTGATCCGCTCTAGAGATACCTTCTAACAAACATCCATCCATCCAAACATTCGCATTTATAATATTAGTAAGGGTAAGATTTATTATCTTCTAAGTCGAAGTAAAGCTGAGATGGATAATCAATAATTATATTGTAATAACGTATAATAAGTTAATATGAGTTATGTAACAATTAAGTGTGACAATTAAATGAATCAGGTGTTATTTTCCAGTGTATGGAAAAAAATGTTACAATTGTCTGACTCATATGACCAATGGGATTTTTTCATATATCCATGTACCCATCATCATCATCTCTCTGGCCTTATTCCACTTACGTTGATGTAGCAATGTTTTATGAACCTTAAAATTTTGGCTTAAGTTTTTACGGTCGGCCGCCTGCCTGTCGCCAACCCTAATTGGGAGGAATTTTTTAAAATTAAATATAAAAAATTAGAGAAATAATTCTAAATTAATTCTTAAAATAAACTAAAAATAAAAATATCGTTTACGATATCCATTTAAAATTAATTTATTAGTAGTCTTAATATTCGTCATGTATAAAAAAAAAAACTCGACTTCTAAAGTCAAATCGTTAACACGCTACAAAGACAATTCCCTCAAGAAGGAGTCAAAATTAATTTGTAAATTTCCTTGGAAATAGATACTTTGGTAGTTTATGTGAATGCCTACCTTAAACCAAGGCTGTCTACGCCACAGTAAACCACAATGTTCCAGTGAGGGTTGATTGACTTCTCACATTGAATTTCTTCGCAGAAATACATAGGTTGCATTACAAAGTTTTCCTTAGTAAGAACATCGGATAAATGTGCATTTCATTTCTACAAATGAACAATGAAAGATACTTACTAAAGATTCTGAAGACATATCTGCCAATCACCACATCACATATATGAAGGTACATCATCACTAATAATAGTGTTATCACTATAAATAACAAGAAACACATCTCTTTTAAACTAAATATCAACTCATTCATTGTAAAATACACTATTAAAAATATAAGAAAATAAACTGAAATTTTGAATCACTAACCTTTAAGATGAAAACATAAACTAATGATTAGTTCTAAGATATTTGATCATTGTTACAAGTTCAGTTACATTTTATACCTTAACGCAATTGAATAAAGTTGAAAATATAATATAGTTTTAAAACATCCATCAGCTCTATAAGAGTAGTTCATCTGTTAGTCTATGGTCGTAATCTTCCAAAGATTATTTCAAATAAATTTGAACCTTAATCCAAATGTTTAAAATACAAAATTGCTTAAATTAATCTATAGTATATCAATTGATAATCTGATAAGACATATCTCTATTCCGCGATGATATACCAGTTTAATAAGACATCTGATTTCAGCTTATTTCGGCATCGATGATAGAAAAATTGTATTTGATTTGTAAACGCGCAGATCTATTAAAAGTGGACAATCGTACTTCAAGGTTAACTTTATAATGGTGATAGTTTAGAGGTTATAAATTCGACTTAAAGAATAATCGTATGGGATACGATTCCTAAATTATTAAGAATATATACAGAATATTACATATATTGAAATCTTGTCTATGGCTATCATTTTTCAATAGATTCAAGCTTCTGGTTTTCATGTCAGCTCTGTCCACAATAATTAAAACGGCCGCCATCTTGACGGCTTGGTTGCTGATTGCATGCGACTTGCACCTACACTGTTGACGAGACCTGTGGGAACTGAACGCGTACGGTTGACAAAACAACCATGTTATGTTCATGATCATAACACTATGCAGGAGTGCACCAGTATTTCATCCTCCGGATATACTATAATTGCAATGATTTCCTTTTCAGTCTTGACACATTTCATCCATCCATCTCTTCCTAGGCCTATCCCTACCGATGTATGCCTCCACATTTAAGTGGCATGTACGGATTATGGAAACTAGGCCATACTTTGCCACAAAGTTCATTATGTCCTTAGTTGTTTTTTAACTTAATAATTGCGTCAGCCATACAATATTCGCAAAACTTTATTCGGTATACCTATATATTTTGAAGTCATCATGATCAGCTCATTATACGTCCCCACCGAGGGGCTCGGAGCCTACCCCAAGTTAGGGGTGACTAGACCATAGTCAACCACGCTGGCCAAGTGCGGGTTGGTTGACTTCACACATATCATTGAATTTCTTCTCAGATATGTGCAGGTTGCATCACGATGTTTTCCTTCACCGTAAGAACGTCGGACAAATGTACATATGTAAATCGAAAATCGAAAAACACATTGGTACATGGCGGGATTCGAACCCAGGAACTGCAGATTGCAAGTCAAGTGCTTAACCCCTGAGCCACCGACGCTCTGTGATTTTGAAGTGAAGTATTAAAAATAATTTAAGAAAAAAAACTTGAGAGGTGTCAAGGGACACCCGGATGGAACGAAGTTCCTTTCGATTAATTAGTGAAGGAACCAATGTTTATTCTATGAATAAAAAACTTAAGTCTTCACAAGAAGTACATTTTATTTCTATGAATTTTCGTTATATATTGTCACGTCGTTGCCATGGTGAAGTAGCGCTCATTCGCCGTTAACATACTTACTATAGCAAAAAGTGTCGTGACAACTTTTCGTAAGAATTTTTTCCGTCTAGCCCCCTTTCACAACGCGCGATAAGGAACTTCGTTCCAAAATTTTTAAACGTGTCAGAGCCAGCAAAAGCTGTAGTTTTTATTGTAGTTAATTCTTATATAAATTTTTTTGCTAACTATACCGAGAAAAGTGTACAAAAAATAATGAAACTCCTCCATGCAAGTGAATGAAGTAATGATTTACCGACAATTGTCCCAACAGATTATTTTTTGATTTTATTTTCACCTGGAGTTAATTACAGTTCTTTAACAAGTCAGACTGGTCCGACATGTTTGAAAATTAAAATAACGCTCAAGTATTTGTATACTTTACGTGCTAGATGTTTTGCGGTTACAAACTAGCGACCCGCCTTGGCTTCACTCTTGTAGTACATCTGCTTTCTTTTTCGTCATACTACGCATTCCCGAAAACAAAAATGTTAGTGGCTCGGGACATCACACCAGTGGCTGCAGAACTTAATTTTAGACCAAAAATATTGACACTTTGTCTGTTAAACGACTATTGGTTAAAAGTAAAAGAGTAGCGCCTGGTCTTTCCTGATAATCCTTTACATTAAGTTGTACTTCTTTTGTATTTAGCATTTCGTAGAAAATTCTAACCCGCCATAAAGTTTGAATGGCGTTTTACAATTGGCATAGAAATGAACTACGAATATTTTATTTAGTTCGAGAACTACGTGTCATCAAGTTACCTTACCGCGTCCAAACTAAAATATTATAATAAGGCATTTTAAACAATACTTATATTTCATACAACATTAGCTTTCGTTTCTAGAAACAATATTGTTGGGCACGCGCTAACTTGTAAACTAATTATGCATTAGATTTGGTAGTTTAAGTTTCGCCATTGAATAGAAACGACGAAGTAATTTTAAAAATGAAACCAATTGTGACACTAATTGTTCTATTTTTCTGTAAGTTAATAACTTAAAGTTAGTGCAAAATACTTGTTTTCTTTAAACTCATTAATTTGTTGATATTTTATTAAATTTCAGGTTGCTTTTTTATTTACTGCGTAAGACTTAAAACTAAAAAGATTCCAATAATGCCTTGGATGGGTGTTCTTATTTATAAACCAGGTATTTTTTTATTTATTAGCTCTTTACATAACTGAATACATGAGCTACCTTTCATTAAAAGTTCCATCATAATCGGTCGAGTATCATACAGACAGACGGACAATAATTTATGATTTTAGATACAGTACCTGTATAAATAAAGCTTTTATAAAAACAAATGAAATATACAATATTTCATATGATTCTGGTGTATTTTTAGATAATCATTCAATTGAAGAAGTCACTAATATTGTATTAATAGAATATCGCATAGCGATCGGTAACGCAAAGGAAATTGGTGCTGTTGATTGGGAATCATTGGAGTAAGTAAAACTTTCTGTCTTGGTCCTTTAATGGTTACTAAGGTACGAGTAAATAGACTTTTAGTATGGTAATGTATGATGTTCGGTTCTATTTAGAAACTAAAGAAATAAATTTTCAGCCTTCATATCTGAATTTACTCCCTTTGATCGTATATCAATTTCAGAAGAAATTCGCGTGCGATGTTCTATGATAGAGGCAACCCGTGGTTCTGCGGACTTATTGGCCGCATTATACATCCGGAGTACGACCAGGGCTATGTTAACACATTAGTCATACTTTTCTTTGAAGATATCAACAAACCCTCCCTTTGTAAGTTGTATTTTAATGCTTGTATTTTTATAATAAACAAACTACTGGAAAGGCAGTAAAGGCCCAACAATAAACAGACAGCCTGATGATGAACAAACTCGCAGTTAACAACAATCCCGCTTGATGTCTGCCCAGAAAATGCAGATGTTGGCTATGAATAGTCACAAACACTTTACTAAGAATATTGAAAAAATCTCTTTTACTTCTTGTTTGAGGCAGTTATTTTATTTGACGTATGTGATTTTGCCCAGGGAGACCAATCAGTTTGATAAATGACTACAAGGAAGTCAGCAGATGGATCAAGATTTATAACGTTGGATACAAGGACAGTAGGAGTAAGTTAACATCTATGAAATATTAGCAAATCGCTTCAATTCAGCACCATTGTTAATGAAAGTGGAACTCGTTAGAGTTAATATGGGACTCATACAATATAGAACTAGTTAACAACCAAAAGTCCCAAACTTCCCTCCATTCACAAAATTTCTAGTCCACCTGGACCACGCTGGAATCACTTTTCTAATAATAATGTTTGATTCAGAACGTATGCGGCTAGAGCAAGATATATATCCTGTAGATTACGTTAGTCGGACGATGTGTGAAGAATTCTACTTCAGTGAAGAGGTACGCATATTTAGTTATCTATTCTCAGAAGTCGATTCTTGAAATCTAACACTGGACATTTGACTCGACTGACTACGAGGGTAATTTTGATTAGGCGTATATTTTTGGGATTATTATGTAAGTTAATTCCATCATGATTTTGTGCAGCCAAAACTATTGAACTGATATAAACGAGTATTCTTCCTCTAAGTGTCAGACCTTTGTGTAATCTTTCAATATTGTGAGTCGAGTTTATTGATTTTTAAATTTCCAGATCAACTTTGAATATCTTTGGCCCCCACATACAATGTGTTACAAAGCGATGCACACAAGCGACACTTGTGTTATGAGCAGTGGCATGGCTCTGGCCAGCAACTCTAGCGATGGTTGGATACTGGTAATATTTTTTTTTCTTATTAGTATAAGGTCAAGAGGAGAGGTCGCGACCTTCAGGAGTGAGGAAACGATGCGCAGAGAGAGAGAGATAAGGTAGGGAACAAGCAAACGGTCATGAATTTCACTATAAGAGCGCAGTGACCGTTATCCATCTGCAGCATTTTAAAAGATTACAGTTGCGTTGTCTGCTAAGGACTTTGAAAAAAGATATTTCTCTTTTCTACCTATTCCCTCCTCCATCTAGATCACCTCTATTTTTCATCCTTACCTTATGAAACCAAAATGGGTAGAAGATAACTACAATTTGACATCCTACACAGACACACTCATTAGACGAAACACATAGTTAATACCATTCCTGTCTTCTGTGTGGTCGTGTTATTGCATCAGGCGATGGAGCCATTCGTGCAGCAGCTAACATTTGTGACTCTCTTACTGTTTGAAAATGTTTGATTTTGTAATCTGTCATAGCTTGGCTTGAGCACAACCGGGCCAGGATGTTCGTTACCCGGAAGATACATAGAAATCTTACCATACGTGAAATGGATAAAGGACCACATCGAAGTACGAAAGACGACTCGCCGAGCACAGTATTATCATGAAGCCATACACAATGTATTGGGTTATAATTCATTCATCGACATGTTCTTCTCAAAACTTACTGATAAATCTTTAGTTATGGAACCAAGTGAGTTTCCTAATCTTACAATTACTATAAACTCAGAAGTTTGTATGTTTGTTATCGCAAAACTATCTTCTCCATTTGAGCAGAATTAAAAAAATCTGTTAGTAACTTATGCGTTATAACCAAGCTATGTTCTACATCCATACTACATGTATATTATCCAAACATTCGCATATATAATATTAGTAATTTTATACTAATTATTATGTCAATTGTTTTAGAGTATGCAAATTATACGCAGATAGTAAAGGGCTGTTATTACGACGAGGACTTCAAAACATTAATGTATTTAGAGGAGGACGTCTTTATGACACAGAGTCCAGTAGCGGTCGGAGTCTATGCGGTAAATTTACTACTATATTTTTCAATATTTTTCTCAAATGAAAACTGTTGTATCGCAATCCCATCTGATTTTAAATCGTCCAGTGAACAAAATAAATTTGTAATGTCCTTTCTATTCCTTCATATCTTTTCACGCTTACCACAGATACTTCTGTAGTATTTCAAACTATCTATAAGGGATGATGTTCTTTCACGACTATCTATATACTCCAAAAAAACTATACTAATTTAACCTAAGCCACTGTAACATAATTTTTGTTACTTATAGGCTCCTTTGTCATTTAATTTATTAACGTTTTATTCCAGCTACTGTTGTTCGACATGAGTTTTGAATATGCAACATGCGTGAAACTGTACACAATGTGCGTCGCAAGAACTGACGCGAAACTATTCTTCTACACGCGGACCCATCACGGAGAGCTGCCTCAGTTCGTAAAGACCGTACCATCCAGACCTCTTGACATCGACAGAAACGACACATACAAAATGATAAGAGACCCAGTATTTATCAGAAATATAGAAACACACCATTTAGAATTTAAGTTTACATTCAACAGAATGGCAATGGTTAATATTACTTTCTACGGTAAATTTAACGGATCCGATTGGTAATCTTAATATATATAAATCTCGTGTCACAATGTTTGTCGTCAATGGACTCCTAAACCACTTAACCGATTATAATAATATTAGGTCCTTACATATGAAATTGGAGTTTTGTATGAGAGGAACAAAAGGTCGAATATTTTTTAATATAATATATTTAATTAATCAAAGTATGAACCATTATTTTCTATGCACTTTTGCCATCTCATAGGTAGTTCATTGATCCCTTTACTAAAAAAACCAGTCGGACGGGAATCAATAAAATCTTTGAAGGCGATTTGGACTGCCCCATCGGAGTTGAATTTTTTCCCTTGCAAGAAGTTATCCAAATTTCGAAAAAAATGGTAATCTGTTGGAGCAAGGTCCGGGGAGTACGGAGGATGTCTTAGACTTTCCAATTGAAGCTCTTCTAATTTAGTAGCCGTCTGTTGCGCAGTGTGTGGTCTAGCGTTGTCGTGAAGCAGCAGTGGCGTGGAGCGATTGACCAGCCTAGGTTGTTTAACCGCTAGCTTTTCCATCATGGTTTGCAATTGCTGACAATAGACATCAGCCGTAATAGTCTGGCCAGATTTGAGAAAACTGTAATGAACAATACCGGCACTAGTCCACCGAACGCTTACAAGTAACTTTTTTGGGGTTAATTTTCGCTTGGGGCAGGATTTGGCTGGCTGGCCAGGATCCAACCATTGCGCTGAGCGCTTCCGATTATCGTAAAGAACCCATTTTTCATCACAGGTAATGATTCGATTTAAAATACCTTCATTATTGTGCCGGTTTAGTAATGTAACGCAACAGTCGACGCGCGTTTGCCGGTTTGCTTCAGTCAATTCGTGAGGTACCCACCTTTCAAGCTTTTTAATCTTCCCAATTTGCTTCAAGTGAATTAAAACAGTTTTATCACTAACATCGCAGCCTGCAGCTAACTCGGACGTGGTTTGCGATGGATCCGCTTCCACAATAGCCTTCAACTCTTCATTATCAACTTGAGTCTCAGGCCGCCCACGGGGCTTGTTCTGCAGATCGAAATTTCCAGAACGAAAACGTTGGAACCAAAAACGAACTGTGTTTTCTTTTGCAACATGACCGCCATACACATCATTAACCCTTCGAGTCGTTTCCGCAGCACTAGTGCCACGGCGGAACTCGTACTCGTAAATAATGCGATATTTTAAGTTTTCCATTTTGTAAAATGAGTGACGCAAACAGAAAAAAACAGAAAAAAAAAACCAAATGAATGACGGTCATCGAACCACAAATACATGAGTCTATAGCTGTACAAATTTGAATTTGGAATTCCTTACCAAAGAGGAGAAATTCGTGATTAAAGTGGCCAGTACGAAAAACGCCAATTTCATATGTAAGGACCTAATATTAATATTCGCACACCATGTGCAGTTCGATCCAACTTGAGAGATATGATAGTTTAAATCTCAAATTACAGTCGCAATTTTAATTTATTGCTAATTATTTGTCTGTTATTATGTCAAAATATTAAGTCACAATTATCTGTTAACTCCAAATTATTCTAACAGATGTCGATACCTTTCGAGTAAGTAATCAATAGATGGCGCTGCTATGGTAAATCTACAAACGTGTCATATAAGCTTATTAACTGCGCGCGGACGGAGTCGCGGGCGACAGCTAGTTTAAATGTAAAAACGACAGTTTTATATATGAAAAATACTTTAAACTTATCACTACTAAATTATAAGTTATCTAAACAACATCTCCCTGTACCTATTCTATGTGGTATCAGTGTACCAAGTTTTTCATTCTACAGATTGATCGTCACGTCATTCCACTTGTCAATTCTTAATTATGTGCCCTTAAACGTAATCCATTCATCACACTGACCTCTATAAATAGCTAATTGCTTGGGAATGACAGCTGTAGTTTCATTCCTACTTCAAAACGCCTGTAGTAGTTTCTGACATTTAATTCTAACTCTATTATTAGTTCCTCACAGTCAGCGCTAAAATGATCAAATAGGCACAAAATACCACGGTTTATAGCCTGTCCATGTAGAGAGGTCAGTGATCTATCCTCTTCCTTGATCTAACCTTACCGATGTATCCTTCACTCGTAAGTTATTGCTAAGCTAAGCTAAAATGAAGAAATGAGCATTCGAAAGAATGTTCATGTATCTTTTTTTTTAAACCAAAGACACTAAAACTATAAACAATTATGTATAATAGATGTGTTATTCAGTAGTCTATTTAGCATCTTAATAACATTTCGTATTCGTACACAGTGTTCAAATGGAAACAAAAAGACTGCTGTTTCGAATAATGCATTTCATAAAACGTTTCTTTGTACTCTTGATACTGACACTGTATTAAACACTTTTAAATTTCATGTATTTTTAATAATGTTCCTTTTAAATAAATAAAGAATAAAAAGGCGGTTTAATTTCCTTTGTTATTACTGTCCCTTTATTACTAAAATCATATAAAATAGAATTAAATGCATCGTCCTTAACGAGAAATGTACCTTTGCTATGACTGTCTTATGATCGCCTCAAGGGAAAGAATACCTGGCCTATTAAGTTACTAGAACTCTACATCTTGTTCTTCAATAATGCGACTGCAATATAATTACACATACGATACAAATTCTAGTGTATAATTCCATGTATTATATCATCAATAGAAATACATATTAATTACGAAAACTAATCTCTAGCTCAAATATATTCCAAGTTATTTAAAAATATTTGCTACCATTAATATGGTATAATTCAAAGGATTTTTTTTTTATTTTTATGGGAGGGGGGGAATTGCACTTCCCTACCAACGACTGCCGACGCCCATATAACATCATCATATAGAAACATCTATAAACATTTTTTTAGATTTTTCAAATTGCAAAATAATAATGTGCAAAGTGAAGTGAACGCTGTCCTATATCATAATAAGGTTGCGGATCCGTTGTCTACTTTGAATGATATCATTCCATTCAAAGTACTCGACAAACCAATACATAGATTATTTACCCTTAAAAATGTTTAAAAGTCTTTTTTTGTCCTTTGTAGTACGGATAGCAAATACGGTGATCTAATTTAAGGGTTAGGCCATCTGATAGGGTGTCGATGCGAGCCAACCTGTAGTCAGTCGTTTTTACTGACTACACTAAGCTTGTGTTCACAATGATTGAGACTGGAAAACGAAATACACACTTCTTGGTAAATGGTGTGACAGAAATAGTGGGATTTTAATATAAATAGGATTATTTTAACGTTTGTGTCCCCCTCCTCCCCTCCCCAAAGACATATTATGACCAGAAATTGATTACAAAAAAATAGAGATAAGAATATCATTTGTTTGTTAGAGGTGTTGTTGCAGTAAATTGAATTGAAGTTATTTAAATAACAAAATTATTGTTATTTTCAAAAAGGATGATAGAGAAAGAATTATTGTTGTATTATAGTTGTTACGGCAATAGAGACTCATTGTAACATTAAACCATACAGTGTAAACATGCCCTTAAATACGCAGACGCAGACCTAAGAGTAGTACACTTTAAATTGATCACGATCTTGTATTACAATGAACCTTGCGCTTTGTATCTGTTACTAAATGCTATTTTGAAAATAAAAATAAAGAAAAAAGCTCGACCTAAAGTCTTAAATACAATATGTTTTCTTACGAAAAACAGGCAAGTTAGTCCAATTTACTGTACTCTTTAAATAAACAGAAGAATTTACTGTTTTACAAGTCTTGTCCATTACTTATATTGTAAAAAATCATTGTTACCTGCCGCGTTTCGGATCTTGCCAGATTTGGAGCAAGGCCACACACATATCATGTCTTCACTTAAATATTAATGAGCTTTTAATTAACGTCTTTACTTCCTTTTTAAATATTCCTGTTCCTATTATCGTTCCCTACATTTACATTGATTTATTTATTTTTAAATAATACCGACAAATGCATTTTTTTTAAATGGAGTAGACATGTAAGCACCACTTTTCACATCAATAGAACTAACTAGATGGATTTTTATTCAACGTGGAACTAGTTAATATTAAATTGTAATTTAAAATAAGAATTGTAATATTATGTTCATCGTGTAATGTTGAATGTTTAGATGGAGGGATGTTTGTTTGAAGGTATCTCCGGAACAGCTGAACGGATCTTGATAAAATTTGGTACAGATGTAGAACATAGACTGGAAAAACACATAGACTACTCATTACATTTTTTTTATTCCCTGAAAATGGAGTCGCGAGCGACAGCTTTTAAATCTATAATTATAAACTGCTATAAATAATACAAAACAAAAAATATTTTCGGTCAATTACTTAAAAAAGTTACGCAAAATAAAAATAAAATATTTTCGGTCAATTACTTAAAAAAGTTACGCAAAATAAAACAAAAAATATTTTGCGTCAATTACCTAAAAAAGTTACGCAAAATGGCGAGCGGGCGCCATCTTGTTTTTACTGTCAAATTAATCACAGCCCATCTAGCGGCCAGTAACGCATAAGGGAATTGTGTAAAGATAATCTAAATTACCGGCACAATAACAAATGTGGCCGTGGGTGGAGTCATCGGTGCAAGAGAACGTAATGCCGGATAATGGTGCTTTATGTGGGAAACTGGCTTGTTGGCGCGAGATAACGAGGCATAGGATGCGTGAATTGCATTGTTCGAGAGACATCTTTTTTATACAACTACTACATCTACTAAGACTTATAAATACGTTCTATTACTTCCATGAGACTCCTATCAAATTTATAAAAAAAATACAGGAGGCGTCGGCAGTGGTCACTCATTCCTTATTTCCATGTCGTTCTCAACTTTGCTTTGATTAGCATTAATCTTCATGATCCTCATCAGCCTTTGTCTGCCCACTGCTGGATTTTTTTTAATATTATAAGGTGACAAAAATATAATGCGAAGAAATAGCGAAGCGACCACTGCCCATAGCCATCTGCAATTTCAGATGCGTTGCCTACCTCTAATCGACGAAGGATGTGCACAGAAAGGGAATATTATCCCTTTTAATGTATTCCCTCCTCCGTCAAAGCTACTTCCCCTTCCCATCCATTTGTATAAGAAAAGGGTAGGAATAGAAAGAGGGCTAAAATTAGGCCTCGGGCACCACATTCATCAGGCGAAACGCGAAATTGCTTCCACTTCACACCCGCCTTCATCTCATTCTTTCACGTGGATATAGGTCTTCCTCAATGCGTTCCACACTGTACGATCGTCTGTCTTTCGCATCCAACGACTTTCCGCCCGTCAGCACTAAGTCGTCGGTCGACCACCATTAAAATTAATGCAGTATATATATTATCTTCTTCTACATAGAAATGAAGACTTCTTTTGTTAAAGCATTAAACAAGTCCCACTTTTGTGTAGAATATGTCTTTATTGATTACCACTCAAAGTAATCTTATTTTATAGGATAACATTGGCGACCGAATATGTTTAAAGCTTTGGTCGATATTTTCAACTGTTCAAGATAAACATCACAGGCCTTGGCCTGAGGGAAGTTATCAGTGGACGTCGAGATCACAAACTAAATTGCATATTGTTAGTTCAGACTGGCTACCTGGGGCTTTTCCTACATTAAGGTTGCGTGTTCACTACTGTGATTTTTGAATATTTTAAAGCAAACAATTATTTTGTTTTGGACATTAGTTTATTAAATAATTTAAGGTATACTTTTAAGACATGCAAAAGCAGCGAATTATTATCATTTTCCAACACTGAGACAAAAAACAATAATAGATGGCTATAAAAGGTAAATTAATTAATAAGTAAATTAGTTTATTTTAGTAGTAGGTAGGTAGTCTCATAAGAGGCTTTATAACGAAGTACGCGCTGCTGCTCGATGGCAGTCCCTTTCCAATCTTTATTGCGGATCGTCCGTTACCATATTTTAACTCCGTCGATTAAATGTAGACAACGCATTTGTATTTGCTGATGTCTATGGGCCACGATCGCCTTGCTATTTCGGCGAATTCGGGTGTCCGTTTGCTCGTTTGCCACCTTTTGATATAAAAATTAAACAAATAACTACGTTCGGTTTGAATTTGTATTTTTGTGAAAATCATTTAGAAGTATAGTTAAGTTCATAATTCCACTGTGAGTTCTTTTAAAATAAAATGCTTTTGGATCAAATATCTAAAACTAGTGTATAGTTACCCTTAGAGTAAGATTTAGTGACCAGATATAATAGATTATGGGTAATGTTCGATGAGTCCTGCGCTTCACAGGATAATCGCAAATGCTTGTTATTTGAAGGGAATTCCAAGCTATTATATCTTATCCATATTGCTGTAAAAATACCTTTAAATATAAATGTGAAGGAAGAGATTGGTCACGTAATTATAAATAGAGCGGCGACAAAAATGACGTTAGATCAATCTACAGGATAAAAACCTGGTTTGCAAATTTATAACCGTGTAACTGCACAATGGCTGAACTGCAAAAGATCTGAATGAAATTGGTAACAGAGATGGATTAAAAACTAGAATATCTAAATCAGTTTTAAATTCCAAGCGGATGAAGTCTTAAGCGACAGCTAGTAAATTATAAATTTAATTATCCAGCTTACGTGGTTTCCCCTACCAATTTCCATTTAGTCATTACAAACCTGCTTCGTGTCTCTAATCCTATCGTCAACAGGCGCACTGTCGTAAAGAATTCAAATGTATTTCACGCCTGTCTCCTGACAATGGGAAATAGTAAGTTCATAATCCGACGTATCCTTCTTAAGGGGAATTAAGAGGACAATTCTATTTGATGGTGTGAAATTGAACTATTTATTTGTCTTTTCCTAATACAATTTATATATAAAAACATAAGTTTCTTTCTGTATATTTACGAAAACGTTTTGTGAGTCTTTTGACAATTTTAGTGAATCTTTTAAATCTTTCTTGAATAATTGTCCTTTCCGCTTATTAGAGAAAAATGATAAATCAATTTCACCAAGTACGTATCACGTTAATTGATAGAAATACTCCGTTAAATTGTTTAAACTTTCGTGAGAGATCATCATTAATTAATTAAGAAACGGCTAACTCACGTTTGATCGTCCGGTGACGGCACCGACTAGTTTCGGACCCATCGGGGTTCCATCTTCAAGGCGAGTGTTTATTCCGAGGACTTCGCGGTCCTTAGAGATCCTTAGAAATACTCCGTATTATAAGTTTATGGATCTTACAACTATTTTTCAGATACAAATCCATACTCATATTATAAAGAGGAAATATTTGATTATTTGTTTGTTTGCATTGGATAGGATCCGAAACCAGTGTACAGATTTAAAAAATTCTTTCACTGTTGGGAAGCTACTAAGCTATATGAATTACCAGATTTTTTTATTCAGCGCGAACGAAGTCGCGGGTAACTGCAAGTAACTTTATAAACAAGCTGAATTCTATAAGGGCCAAAGATTATAAAGGTAAGACATACAAAGATGTAAGATCAAAAATTATTCATTTAAAATGATCAAAAGGTGATTTTTTGTCTTGTTAAATGTTACAAATATGGTTTAAGACGCGACTCCGGTGAATATGTTATTACTGTAAAGGTATTTCATGTTACGTGACGATCATTGTAATTCGAACGAGTTACATTTATGATGTCTACTTTATAAATTTGATTTATTGTTTTATTTTGCATTTATTTATTTATACACAACAGATAAATTGTCCAAAACATTCACAAAAGTTTTAAATTACACAACACAATAAAATTAATAATTCATTCAATACTAGATGTACAACATTTAAAGAAAACAAACAGGAAATAAGAAAAAAAATTAACTAACAAAAAAAAAAACATTATTTTCGGGCCTGTTCCTCTGGTGATACATTCGCAATAATATCTGCTATTATCTCGTTTAAATCATCATCATCAGCTCACTATACGTCCCCACTAAGGGGCTCGGAGACTACCCCAAGTTTGGCGTGACTAGGCCATAGTCAACCATGCTGGCTCAGTGCAGGTTGACTTCACACATATCATTGAATTTCTTCACAGATATGTGCAGGTTGCATCACGATGTTTTTCTTCACCGTAAGAACGTCGGAAACAAACATATGCAAATCGAAAAACACATTGATACATGACGGGATTCGAACTCAGGATCTGTAGATTGTAAGTCGAGTGCTTAACTCATGAGCCATCGACGCTCTTTTCTAAAATGAACCTCGTCTAAATTATATGAACGGCTAATTATATGTAAAATCTTTTACATAAACATCAGTATTTATAACTAACTGAAATAAATCAGGTACTAAAGTCAAAATAATGTCATAGTGCAAGGAAAACGCTTAATTGTCAATATTTTTGTTATAATTTTCTGATTACTTATATTCCTAAGAACACCCCAGCAAATTTTTATCTAAGTTTCTTGTGACTTAAGAACAAATACGTCACAAAAATACATATGTACGTGTTATGTATATTACGTAATATGATATATAGATTAGGTAAAAGTAATCTTAAAAATAATGTTGAAAATATCTGGCATATTTAATTTAGAATTAAAAAATATATTAATATTAAAATGTATGCACCCACTGTCATTATATATCTTAAATATAATCAACATATAATATCATATTCAATAAGGACCCAATCTTTTTATTTCGAGATCGTTTTTAGATCATTTAAATGCCGAAAATCTTTTGTAATAGTTAATTATGATATCATACATCAACCTTTTAAAAGCCGAGTCTATTAAAATACCGTAAAATCAAAGGCGGGTCAGAGAAACCACGAAAAAAAACATGTTGAATAAATAAAAAGTCGATAACTCAAACAAATGGTTCATATTATTACGGCATTATTCAAAATCTCAACCCTTAAAGGAAGTATTAAGTGTCAAACATATTAGTTACGATGGTTTGGAAAAAAAATTTCGTAGGTCCATTGTCGTCCGGTACGATTTTTTGTTTGATAGTTTTTGGTTCTAATTCAGCCGCATATTTTTTGTCCATTATATCTTGTTGTGTTTCGCTTTAATGGCGAAAAAAATTATTTAACCCTTCAGTAGTTATAATTATAGTAGTTACGAGTACCAATACGTATTATACGCACGGGCTTTTGTGTACGTAGAAAGTTAACACAATTTTTTTTTATGTATACCAATAGCAAGTAATTATAAATTTTATTTTTACACGAAAAAAATTAAAAAACATTCTTCTTAGCTGTCTTATTAAACAGGATTTAATTTTAAATTTCTCAACTTGGTGCAATGGAAACAAACCATCGGTAACAATAGTCCATACAAATATGTGCTCTTTAAACGACATGGGTGATCCATTTCAGATTTTTTCAAATAATAACATCACACCACTTGGTACGACTGAGTGTTTTATGACGCATCTTAGATAATTTAAACATTACATTATAAGTACTAAAATTCGGACTATTATCGAAAAAATTCCATCATTTTACAACGTAAAATAAGGTCTTGAGAACATCAAAATCAGACTTTCAAAGTCAAATTCATCCACTAACCGTAAGTTTCTAATACCAAAATCCTCATTTAAAACATAATATGGTCATACCTGTTAATATCTTTATCAACTCAGTGATATGTTTGATGCGAGGCGTCTATTTGATCAGTACGGGCATAGCGAATGCATATGAACTGTAAAGATTTGATCCGCGCCATCTTGAAAATTGCAGCGACTTTTTTCGCGGCTATCTTTACAAACAGGTTGCGACTGTCTTTTGCGATAGCAGGTAGAAATGTCGGCGATGCGCGCTGTGTACGAAACTCTATGGTATTGTTTTGCCTAAGTCGCTAAGCGACGAAACTCGTCGGATTTCGAAAGTTTACGTTGCCTTATGTACAAAGGTCCTTAAGAACTGAATGTCGGCGACGCGTTGCTCTAAACCTCTGTCATTGTATTACGTAAGTCGCTTATGTATTAATGGCCTAAGAGATTAAATTACATACATTCTACATCAGGGATCCACAAACTATTTTGGAGAAGTGACCCCGCAGACCCCCATGGCCAAATTACCTAGTTTTAAGATCAATTATAATTATATTTTTTTTTATTCTGACTTAGATTAATAGAAGAAAACAGAGTGAGAATTAGCAATGCTTTAAGTTCGATATCGACCACAACGGGATTTTTAGGACCACTTTGGGAATCCCTGCTCTAAACTAATTAGGAAAAAATCTAAAAACAACAAGCTTACACTTCAACCCTTTACCGAGTCATCAAATTTTTTCTACCCTCATTTTTTATTCCAGTTAACCCTATTACAGCTGCACCGCGTTAACTTAAAACCATAAACATGTCATCGGTTCGATTGTGGCATTCCTACGACGGTCAGACTCCGGCGATCGCGGGTTAAAGGCAATGCTTTTGATATTTCTGATTTATCGGATAAGAATACTCATAAATGTTCAACCGCGTCCACTTTTTGTGTTATAAATTCAAAGATATGTTTATTGAATTAAATATATACGTTGTAGTCACTTAGTTTTAGACACTGCATTTAAAATAATGACAGTTTATTTTTAATTAAATATTTATTGTTTATTAATTTATCATTAATTCATTAATCATTAATTTTTACTACATGAATTTAATATTTTGTCGTCAAAACTGCTGCAGTTTTGTTTTATTACACATAAAATTTTTTTTTTTTATCCTCCTACCAGGTGAACCGACGACATAATCCGCACGGCGGGAAGTTGTTGAATGCGAAAGGCGGAGGACCGCGTACTGCGGAAGGCATTGGGAAAGGCCTATGCCCAGCAGTGGGCAGATAAAGGCTGTTGATGATGATGATGATCTTTGCGTAGTTCTATTGATAGTTACGAGTGTAATGGTAGCTTTGAAATTTTTCCGTTTGTTCCGTTTTTATGCTGTATTTTACTCTACACTTAAGAACTCTGAGTACTGAATGTCTCTTCGGAATACATTTCTATAAAATGTTTGAACGTTATAGGTCAAATCTTTATAGCAATACAAAGATAATTTATTGCTTTAAAAGATATAAATCTGGATGCATTGCGAAATGTTACAGATCATAGACCGCGATTTTCTCAGACACGGCACGATTTAGAATACAACGGACGTGACCTGTCTATTCCCAGATCGTTCTGGAATTTAAGGAAAGCCTACATTGTTATGTAGGATCCTGATACATAACTATTATGATGAATACCTTATTTATAAATAACTAGCTGTTAACCGCGGCTCCGTCAGCACGGAATTAATAAAAATACTTTTTAGTACCCTATGTGTTCTTCCAGACTATCTATGCAAAATTTCAGTGAGATCCGTTTAGCAGTTCTAAAGATACCTTGCAATAAACATCCAACCATCCATCTAAACATTCGCATCTATAAGATTAGTAAGACTGGCGTTCTTACGCGGCTTCATCGACGCAAAATAAAAAAGTAGCCCATAATATGCCCACGTGGAACAACTTTCTTTAGTTAAAAAATTATAACTGAATACATTAAAGACATTTACCATCCCATACATCAGATTTGTACAGTCATTATATTGAATCGTTTAATACATTACGGAACGTATACTTAGGCGTACAGTATCTATATTAGTTTATGAACTAAAGCTTTACCGGTCTTGTGACTAATAACGAAGTCGCCAAGTGCAAGTCCGAACATAAAATATACACGAGATTTTATTCACCGATATGCAAATAAGAGCTTTGCAATTTTATATTAAGGTAAAAATTTTATTCTAATAGACATGCAAATTTTTTGTTATCCAAAATTCTATATTTTTTGTTGCTTATGATAATAATTATTCTAAATAACTAATAATTAGTTTCTGAGATGAAAATTCCTATATAAAACATATCGTCATCCCTTTCATTATTGAAAAAACAGAGATAATATTTTTTAAATGGAGATCTTAGTCTCAGAAACCAACGATAAGTAGTATAGTATATAAAACCAAACTACTGCAAGCATAGATAAAAAGCGAACAATACAGTTATATGAAAAAAAGGCTACCAAACACAAACTGATTTAAGCACTCAATACTGACTGCTTCGTCATACACGAACCGTAGTTTACAGTCGTCAACTACTGCTTAAGGCAGTAGTTTTAGTACTGCTGTAATACCTCGGAAATTTAAGGTAGTATTAGATATTTGATGCAAAAGTATTTTAAAACAAAATAGTGATTATAATGGCGAAATAATGAATTTAACTCTACTTCTAAATAATCCTCGCGATAGTATAAACTCAAACCGAACGTAAATAAACAAAAATGTCAGATGTTCCGCAATGACAGATGGAAAGAGACTGCCTCGAGCAGTAGCGCATGCTTCCTTATAAAACCTTTTGTGAGACTACCCTCAACAGTCCTAACAGTAGAGACTAGTAGAGGTAGTTGCTTCTAAATTTCGAGTAATGTGAGAGGTATCGAGTATTTCAATACTTTCGCATCTCAAACTGTTTATGAATAATTAATATTTATTATTTATGTTCTAACTTAGGTACAAGGATCCCCACGCTTGACTTGTTGTAACTCTTTAGATACTTGTTCCTTCAACACTGATTCTAATCGCATCAAATTGAATAACAGGAATATATTGACTAATTACTCAAGTCAACGGTTAACAAAATAATATAACTGTTAAATTCATAAGCATTTTAAAAATGACAAAAAAAAAACTAATTACTACTTACAATGAAAAAATCCAAGTAAAATCGTTTTCATAACTCAAAATAACAAATATGTAAAATCATGAAACATATACCAATCTTTTCAATATTTTTATCGTAACATACATTTTATTATGGAACGTTTCAACATAAACGAACATAACATAAAAGAAACAGAATAACATAAATGGTTTATTTAAAGATCCGCCCTCTGTGTATGTGCATGTAGCTAATATATCTTCAGTGGGTTTTATCAAACAATTATAACAATCGTCACTTTTCATATAACGTAACTGTCAAATAACAATCAACTGTAAACTGTCAAATGTTAAATTAACTGTTATTAAACTGTGATTCAATAGTAGAGCTATCTTCAAAACGTCTTTTTCTTTTAATCGATTCCTTTAATATTTTAAGTACATAAAATTTATAATCTTATAATACTTGCTGTCGCATACGAAACCGTTCACGAGGAATTAAAAAGAAAAACTTAGTTAATAGCCTATAAGTTCTTCCAGACTATGTTCTACATCTATGCCAAATTTAAGTGTGACTCGTTTTACCGTTAAGGAGATACTTAATAACAAACATCCATCCATCCATCGAACAAACTTTCCTATTTATCTTACATATATTTATGATTGATGAATGTTTGTTTAAAGATATCTCCATAACAGCTATATAGATCTCGATGGAATTTGTCAAAAAGGTAGATCATAGCCTGGAAGAACACATATGCTACTAATTAAGTTTTTTGTAATTCCGCGCATACAGAGTCGAGCTGGTAATATATAGTTCGTAAATTTTATTTATTGGTGTAATCCGAGCTAAAACAAGTTCTACTCAAAAAGTTTTAACGCTCGTTTGTTTACAAACGTCAAAGCCTAAATAAAATGTCAAACAGCAATGAATTTAGCAAAGTTATAATATTCATAATGTTTATGAATACTTTCACCAATATAAATAAGCTTCTCATAAGATCGAATGCCCTTCAATAAATCGTCGTACAAAATCATCCCAAGTCGTGTAGTAGATGATTAGCTTTACGTCATCAATGTCATTAGATGTGAGAAACGATCCGTAATGATTCCTACGAGCTAATGATTGGTGCGCTAATAACGATAAATAATGACATCCCACACGCGTCCCACTGTAGAATATACTATGATTAGACAACATGATGATAGGTTAACCGAATCGAAAGAGTAATGTGGGTTAAGGGTTTGGTATGAAACTCCCACTTTCATCGGAAGTTCATATGTAGGCGGGTAATAAGTTACCGATAACTATGCGATACTTGTATGTATAAAAAAAGAAAGAATAAAATAACTATTTGATTAAATAAAATGTAATCAAACAACAATGACAGTAGTAGAGCTCGCAATAACACCGTTTGCACGAATGGGCCGGCTCGACCGGTAAAATATCACGACCACACAGTAGACAGGCGTCAAGTGGAAGTATTTCCGCGTTTTGTCTGATGAATGTGCGTGCCGGAGCCCTCATTTTTGTCTTTTTTCCCTTCCTGTCCCTTATTAAAAAAAAAGAGGTGGATTTGGTCTAAATATGTCTGTGCGTCCGCTTTTTATTAGATTAAAACATGCATATTTTTATGGGCTATTTAGCCAAATGAAATTGCGGCTTGCTCGTTTGCCTCCTATAACTGTGAAAAAACACCTATGACACTCCTGGAAACAATACGAATGCTCTACACTTTACTCATCAAAATCGGTTCATTAGCCTACGAGCGGTCACAATAGAATTGATATACGTACTTACCCTCATACATAAAAATATGAAACTGCTTCATAAAGTACGTTGACCTACTCCATAATCAAAATATAATTGACTCAAAACTAAACGATCAATTTATACGTTATCATATTGCATAGAATTTTTCTTATTACTGTGTATAGAAATCACTGCTCAAATAAATGTAACTGTAACGTTATAATTCGAAAGCAGCCCTTTAATAATGAAATTATGCATCACATAATTCAACGCGTAACTGTTATTCCACAATGAAACGTGCGAATCGTGGCCGTCGACCATTGTAAACAATTATAGTCGTCGTTTGTCATGAATTATAACCGATTTAAATAAATATAACGACATGAAAACGAATCAGTTATGCACTAGCGAGTTTGTACAACGATGATATAGCGGTTAACTATTCAACTATTTATATAACTGTTATTATTAGTTATTTGATTGAATTTTGAAGTTATTTGTGCATAAGAGAAAAAGGGGACGTAAAAATAATGAAGTAAATAAATGTGAGAGATGGATGGATTTTATTAAGAGAGATTTTGTTAAATGAAAGAGGACGAAAACGGTTGCGTCGCCCCTACGGGAGTGGAATAAGGACAGAGAAATACTAACAATGATAAGTAAATAAAAATTGCCAGCTATGAATATAGTTACATCACTATTTTGTTAGCAACATTTCTCAAAACTTTAATATGTAGTTAATTTAAATTCTTCCCTAGATTACAACTTTTAAAATTGTCTTATTACATTTTGAGAATAATATGAAAGCTTTGTAGAGTATACTCGTATTTTATTGTACTTCTTCGGATAAAATCACATTGGTATAGGTCATGATACGGATAGCATAAAAGAATAAATTTTTCCTTTACATTATTTACAGCAAATCGCTTACTTATGACATGGGAATAGTAGTTTGCATTTAAATTCATATTTAGTCACGAGCTTGCAATATTCTCTCAATGATTAACATTATAGACATTTCATTTACTTTCCTAGTTTAAGTTTTTTACCGACAGTACGTGTAAAAATAATACTTAAATTTAAAAAAAGCCATTTGTTATTAATTTATTAATCGAGTTTAATGTTTTTCTATTATCTTTTGTTTGATGGACACCTCGCTTCTCTTGCACTCGGTACCACAATCACTTAATGTCAGAGTTCCGCACCAGTACAAGGTCGGGCGCCACATTTTCTTTTATTCCATACTTTTTTTGCTTACGATACGTTTTGTTCGTTTTTTCACATATATGACAACCGCAAAGCAATAATGTGGTATTTTATATCGGGTTTGTTACACGTACGCGTTTTACAATTATTTTAATATTTATAAATTTTTTTATATACTATTGTATTATTTTTGGTACATATTATAATTATACATGTAACTTAATTATTACATTAGTTAAAAAATATATCAGTTGAAAACACATAAAATGCAGTATTTTAATTGTTTTTACAACACGTTTAATATTAATATCATAATATCTTCTAATATATTCCTTGGTATTTACCGTGGGTTTCTGAGTCCAAAACCCCTTTATAATGTTGATTTGGTAATCTCAGAATATACCTATACATACTCCTTTGATAATTCTGACCTACTTGGCTTTTTATGTAGTATGTTTAAATTATTTTGAATTAGGAATGTCAGTATTATTTTCTTAAGATTGAAGTATGTTATAATAAACTCAATTCCGTTTATATTCTCAAAGAAGTAAGATGTCTAGTAATCTAAAATAACTGTTTAACTTTTGTATACATATTTAATAATGATCCTGTATCAACAAAATTATATCCAATATGTTTGAGTAGGAATAAATATTTTCCGAATCAATCCTTAAGAGTCTTTTTGGTTTGAGAGTGATCCCATCATCAACATCTACCATTTCAAGATATAAAGCATCATGTTTGTTATTATTATTGACAAAACAGAGACAACAATATGTTTTAAACAAGTTATTGGTATTAGAAACCCACGCTTACTGCAATATACGAAAAAGATATATCAATTTAAAATAGTTTGTTGCATTTAAACTTCGATGTTAGTTAATATTCTATTTAGAAAGGTTAGTTTTTTAATGCATTTATGTAGTACGCACGTACTTTGTTAAAGTACAAGTTTGTACAAGTAAACGGTAAAAAATTAACTTAAGGAAAATTTTATTCATAAACAAAACGGGTAAGTTTGATTTTAGTTTTTTTGTATTTACCTAACAACTAACTGTCGCTCGCGACTCCGTCCACGCGGAATTAAAACTTAATAAGTAACCTATGTATTCGTCCCAACTATGTTCTACATCTGCGCAAAATTTCATCAAGATCCATTGAACCGTTCCTCAGATACCTTCAAACAAACATCCATCCATCTAAACATTCGCTTTTATAACATTAGTAAGAAGTAACATTAAATTACCAAATACAAATTACGAATACATAATTAAATAAACAAAACATTTTATATAAATTTATGTATTGTTAAATATTTACAGATAAGAAATCTATGCAAAATATTCCTAGATTAAAACATAATGACTAAGTTGCAAAAATGAGTCGTTTCCAACACTTTTTTTCAAGTTCAATGACATTAGATATTGAATAAGATATCGAATAATATGGAAAATTATACGTTTATTAATGAATATTAATACAAATGCATTTAATCCAATTAAAATTTTATTCATTTACAAAAGGACTTTGTGGATGAGAATAGAATAATTTTATTTTAAATACCAAATGTAGACAAAGAAATAAATTTGCTATCCATTTAATCGTACAGCGAAGTCGATGTAATCAAGTCGAAAACTTGAATGACATTTCACCAATTGGATAGGAAATAAAATACCTCAACTGTACGTTTAATTAAAATTATTTAATCATAGAATTCATCAGGCAGTTTAAATATCAATGAAATACTAAACTATTCTTCTAGTGTCGTTGTAATTACTTCGAAATACACAGCCTTTTAAACAAAAAGTGGTCACCTTTCGACCCAGGAATTAGCGCGATGTCGCGTCAAAAGCTATAAATATGTCTACCACCATATCTTCGTCCATAAAACCCCTGACGGATTGCTACTGGGTGAACGCAATAGTTTAGGGATCCCTTTATAAATATACGATGACAAAAAATCTTAATACTTTAGAATAAGTTATTAAAAATAAGTCATACCCGTATTGCCAAAACACCTGTACGACATCATATTGTTTTTCTTTTTCGCGGAAAGCGGAGTTTTTTTTTACACACTATCTTCATAGTTACTAAGAATAAATAAGGAAAAAAATTACATTAGAATCTTGACTCTCAAACTAGTTGATCTTTTATTTGGGAATCCCATAAATACTTTGCAGTGCCAAGATTAGTTTACTTAAGTATCTATATTACGTACTAGTATGGATGGATGGATGGATGAATGTTTGTTTGAAGGTATCTCCGGAACGGCTGAATGGATCTTGATAAAATTTGGCAAAGATGTAGAACATAGACTGAAAGAACACATAGGCTACTCATTAAGTTTTTTTTTAATTCCGCACGGACGAAGTCACGGGTGACAGCTAGTAGTACTATAATTTGTGATATTATTCCAGTAATTAAAAACATTATTGTACAAATAACCCAATACTTTTTAAAAATATCGATGACATAAATATAAGTATTAAATTATTTACAGAACCCACTCGATTTGTATCGCTACGCCTTTGAACGTATTGAAGCGCATTTTTTGTAGCATGACCTTTTTTCGGCGGCCCTTTGTCATTGTTTTACCGCCTATTTGTTTACGAATTAATTGGAACGGAAAGCGCGACACCTTTTGTTTGGATTAATGTGTATCTGTCTCAATGACCGCTCGTAAATCACCGACAGTTATGCTAGTTTCACACGAGGGCACCACACTGAGACACAGTACGCTAATGTTTGGACGCAGAGACAGAACAATACTGTTCGACAGTAAATCACACTGCACGTTTTACTCCTCTGTGTCACTATTCTACCCTTGTGTGAATATATCTGTAACGGCTAGTTGAATACGTTTTTTTAATATTGTTTTCAATTATACGCATGTTATATTCAGAAATGAAATAATGACCCACTTAGTTATATCTATGTAAATTGTTTGGTTTATAGCGACAAGAAATTCAAAGGCTTTTATTTCATTTAAAATCAAATTATTCTAGTTAATACATTAATATAATTTCTTGTCTATGAAAAAGTTTAATATTTCTGTTTCATAAATCTATTTATTACCATTTATTATCATTTTTCTAACAAGTCACAGTGCAGTTAACTATAATTCTATTATTTACGATAAAGAATATTTATATAATTAACTTGTTAACCTAACTGTTAACCTGTTTAAGTTTACGTCCAAACAAATTGATTCCTTGTTTAAAAAGGATTGAACAGTACTTAACCCACTTGGAAAGACACAACTTCAATATCTGTTAACCTACAATGGTGCTAAGAAACATTTTATGTCTAAGTTAAATCTAAGTTAGTACTTAAAACCTATCATAACTAAAGCTGTAACTGTAGTTAAATAAGGAGAGTATATATGTATGGAGTATATGTTTATATCCATTCCATTATCATCTCATAAAAAATTAAACAGCTTGACTGATTTTAAAAAGTGAGGTGTTATTCGATTCCTAATTTGCTCCAAATAACTAAGTACATAGGGACTAAAGTTAGTAGGGAGTGTTGGTTCTTTTCTAGTTAATAACTAACTTGAACGAAACTATAATAATTTTAAATATAGGAACATAATTTATTTAAACAATTCAAACTTGTTTACAACAAGAAAATGTTAATAATTGTTGACTTATTTCGCTTTATTACTCCATTAACTTCTATAATTGTATATATCGCATTTAACCATTTGATTAATATTCTTTGAAGTGGCGCCGTAAAAGCCCTTAGCACTAGAGTTGTAAATAAATATGAACTCTCGAACTCAAACCCTCGAGGCAACTTACAAAACCAAACAAACTAGCCGGAGTAATGGTACTTAATCGACTCATAGAAACAGAAACAAAACGAAGCGATAATGCGGAGCTAGGCTTCGCCCGCGGCGTCGTCCGCTGCCTCATTAACGGCCCATTACAATGTCATTGTGTCCGTCCGGCAAGCGTGTAAAAATAGAATGTGTTTTGATTGAGTTTTTTTTTTAATATCATCATGTGCTTGGCTTTTCCTAGATAAAGTCGGCACTCAATCAGCCGTCATATTTGAATTCACTCCCTCAAACATTTTTGCATACTTTCTTCAACTTTCTTATATTTGTAGCTATCAGCAGGTCTTTTAATATCGCATATCTTTGTTATCTTCTCTGTTTTAATAATTAAAGTAAAACTTTAATTAAATCAACAAAATATCACAAGAAATGAACCGAATAAGTCAACATTATATACTATATCAATCTATTTAAGAATGATGTCTATTTCGTAAGTCATACAAACTAGTCTTCGGATTCGATACGCATTGCAATGGGATGCGGTGTTAGCTTACACTTGGAATTATTAGAGACGATCAACTACTGCTTGCAAAAAAAGCAACCAATATTGTCATCATGTTAAAAATTTAAAAGGTATGAATTTTATTTACTAGTATATTTTAGTAATTTATACTTTGTCAACATATTTATAAGTAGAAATTCATAAAATTATGCAACAATAATACATAACTTAATGTTATTTTGGTAATATAAAACTTAAAATTGACAACAAAACCACATATTCAACTATAACTCTCAGTTGTGTAAGCATACTTTTAAAACTAACTTAATGTTAACTTTACATATCCAATTTAAATCTACTAATTTTTATTAAATCGTCAAGACAAAGAAAAAAATCAAGGAAATAAGACGCAGTGCTTTAGTAGTTAATTGGATATAAATAATTTTCAATACTTGCTTTTTGCTGACCGCACGTATTCATATATTAGGGAAAGCTGCGGTCTGCGGCTGAAATGGAATCGTAGCATGCTAACGGTACACCGGCGGGGTGGACAGAATGAATAAATTCATGAGTTTTAGGAACTTAGCCAAATGAATGCGCTACTCCTTTGATTAAGACCTAGAGCACAAACTAATGAATAAATAAAGTCTAATCTTTGAATATTAAATTCAACATGACGCGATGTCTACAATTTATAGAGTAACAACAAAACAGAGACAGATTTATCTATTTATTTCATTATAAAGTAGAACAATTATAAGAGAGCACGGACTATCAAATGGATTGTTCCATTAACGCGCGGTCTGATCTGATTTAATCTATAGCTTGGTATAAATTATCAAGTTTAAGACATCCCACTTCATTATGCAAATTCAGTTGAAAGTAATTTGCATAAATAAAGCAATAAAATATCAAAACTAATTATATGTAAATAAAGAAATGTTAATCTTATTTTTAAAGTAATTCCTTATAGAAATACTAAGTCAAATATGGGCTTAAACTCAAGTAACACCTTTTTTTACTAAGTTTTTTAAGTTTCCTTTTAAATTTTTTTGTAAACGTATGCAATGACTACTAAATGAGAGACGAGTGTAATAACGGAAGATATCTCGGTCTGAACACGAAAACCCGGTGTGCACAGCCCACAACATGTTAGCTCCTATATGTCCCTACTGAGGGGCTCGGTGTCCCAAGTTAGATGTGACAAGGTCATAGTCAACAACTCTGACGCAGTGCGGGTTAACTTCACGCATATCTTTGAATTTATTCGTAGATATATACAGGTTGCATCAAGTACATTGGTAAATGATAAATGGCGGATATAGATCCTAAATGTGTACAGAGTACGGTCCAGCTCGGTCAAGCGCTTAACAACTTGAGCGTCTTTGGTGCAGTTTATTGCAATAAAATCGACAATCAGGGATAGATTATGTAAAATATACACCTTATTTATTACATAAATATAATTGACTAAATTAGTAATTTATTAGAAGGTTAGCCGTAAGGATTAAGCTAAACATTCCTATTTATAGTAATATAGGTAAAAATAATAAATATGCGAAAGGTTAGATGGATGGATGGATGTTAGAAGGTTTCTACGGAACGGTTCAACGGATCTTCATGAAATTGTGCTAAGATGTAAAACATAGTCGGTAAGAATACATCGGCTACTTATTAAGTTTATTTTTAAATCCGCGCGGACGGAATCACAGGCGACAGCTAGTTGTACATTAAACACAAAAGCGTATACGCCATATCTCAATAATCCTTCATTATGATTCTATAATTTGGTACATCAATTACATTAAATTGTATCTATAAATCTGGTACTATATCAATTTAAGTTAAATTTATTTCCAATCTAAACATAATCAATTTTCTGCTAATCTACAATGATTCCATGATATATTCCTTTATAGTTACAATTGCGTGAACTCTACAATAATCGTTATGTATTTTATTTCTTACTAATATTATAAATATGACAGTTTGGATGTATGCATATTTGTTACCACATAATTCTAAAATGGCTTAGAGGATATTGTTTGGAACAGATATAGATTTCAACAGTGTTAGATGCCAGCAACAACAATATGTGTTACACGAATGGGCTGGCAGGCAATACAGAAGACAGTAAAGTGGTAGCTATTCCGCGTTTCGTCTGATGAGTGTGCGTGCTGGCGGCCTTATTTATTCCTGTTTTCTGGAGTTGACGGAGGAGGAAAGAATAGAAAGAGGAAACATTATTTTCTGTACATCGCCTCATCTCTCAATTAAAGGTAGGCAACGCATCTGCAATCGAGGATGTCTTTTGGCAGCGGTACTTTCAGTATTTCAATGAATTCAGACGATTACTTCTTCGTTTGCCATATAATAACATATAAAAAAGGATAAGAAAGAACATATACACTATATTTTATACATATATGACTATGTAACTCGGCAACGAAATAAATCAGTTTAATTCAACACGAAGTCGGGGGCAAAGTTAGTTATGCATAAATTCAAATCAATCTATCCGTGATCACACAACTATTGCGTTTAAAGTAAATTATCGTAAATATACAGATTGTGTTGTGTTAACTATAAAATATCAAACGCTTTCGCGACTTAAAATCGTAAGTTGTAAGGTATTAAAATGTCGTAACTTAAAGATAACTTGTGAAAGCTTTAAGTTCTAAAGACAAATAAATAAAAAACTTCAATAAACTTTGCTAACATAATGCTGAAGATAAGAAAGCTAAATAATTGATATTAGAATGCCCTTAAATATTGTTTATGATGGTGAACAAACAACATAAAACATCTTTGGGTCTATCACGAATTTTTGCGATATGCATTTTCACGTCGTTTTATTATAAGCTCGACAAGAGCACTGCACAAATCTAATACAATTTTTCTCCATAACGTTACGAATACTTTCTCACAAATATTCGTGCTAGGCCCTCTTAATACATAAAGAAAATTCATTGACATGAACATAATTCGCAACCAAAGAATTTTTTTAGCTTTATCAGATTTCACGTTCGTTTATTCGCACAATTTATTTAAAAAATGATTCAAAGTTGAGCATCATGGATATCGAGAAAAAAATAAAGAGTTCGCATTTTAGTTGTAAACTAGCTTCTCTATGTATTTAAATGCAGTTGTTATCTATTTGTTCAAAATTGGATTTAATTATAGCCAAAAAAGTCCCATAAATTACCTAAGACCTCTATTCTATGTTTTACTAGAAGTAATATGTCAAGCAACAATGACGTCTAGACATTGGTCATCACAACAGGAGGCTTAACTCGCAAACATTGGCTCAGACATCCTTTTTTTGATACTTAATCCGAGTTGAGCAAAACGATGGAACTAGTCAGTTGACATCAAGACAAGTCGTTGACCGCGCTATGTTTCTTATAAGGCTTTTGTTTCGCGAATACTTTACATTGCGATGGCTATCAGTGATGAATAGCTAGGACATTTGGATATTTCTAAACACCTTTATCAACTTAAAGTACTTGAAAAGTTATATTTATATAATAGACATTATTATCTTATACTCTCTAGATTTTTTTTACGTCTAATACCTCTTTATTGTAGATATATTTCAAAGACATTAAAGTTTAATGTATAAAGGCCCGATAGTTGATATGATAAATTATATCCTAAAATCAAAGATGTTCAACGTTGACCAATAGACAGGACAACACGAAACAAACTCTAGGTATCAAGACTAGCATGCATGTGAATGGCATTTATTACTGATGTTTACGCTTCCAACGATAGAGAAAAAAGTTTTTGTAGGAACATGTTTCGTATGTTCAAATGAACAAAATTCCTTATACTGATTTCCTGTAATCATCTGTTGTTTTATAAATATTTAAGTTTACAATTGTAGCACAACCTCTTAAGCACAACCAACTTACAGTTAAGACTTGTCCCATATAAAAGACATCAACGGGCACTCTGCTTAGATCACCATAAAATACGATTAAGTTATCACTTCCTTTAGTTCGCATCAACTTTTATTACGTCTTATGCAAATCTATAAAAGACCACCTAATAAATTTGTAACCACTGATAACCCTGTAATGGCAATAACCCAAAAACAAATCACATCATTCCGGAAAGCCTACGTTAATTCAAAGATAAATAATCTACATTCCTTATGTAGAGATCAAAGCAAGATATACGACATACATACATATTTTTTGATAGTAACTATCACATTAATTACTTTAACGTTGAAACTATCATTAACCATAATTACGCATATACTTTTTAATATACAAAATTCATTTCTTTAAATGAAAATCGTTAAAATGTTTAAAAACAAATAAATGATAATTTCCTCACAAAAAGACGTCAAAAATATAGTAATTTAAAATTAAGTAAATAAATGTGTCTGGGGCACGGCCGTGCTCCATCCGAGACAAACATAGCCTTCTCAAGTCTTTTTGGAACGAAGTTCCTTATCGCGCGTTGTGAAAGGGGGCTAGATGGAAAAAATTCTTACGAAAAGTTGTCACGACACTTTTTGCTATATCACCATGGCAACGACGTGACAATATATAACGAAAATTCATAGAAATAAAATGTACTTCTTGTGAAGACTTAAGTTTTTTATTCATAGAATAAACATTGGTTCCTTCACTAATTAATTGAAAGGAACTTCGTTCCATCCGGGTGTCCCTTGACACCTCTCAAGTTTTTTTTTATTAGATTGTTTTGATGTCATATCGTTGCATTATCCCGGAATTAGTTAAATATAAACTTGTATGGGTGTCATCAAAAAATTTAAACACCAAAAATTTGGAAATTACATTTAGATTGCTATAAATAAAATATATTTCCTTAATAAACAGCAATCAGAGACAATTCGCTTGTTGGACATTAATGTGGCAACATCCAATGATGGTCAATTTCGTATCCAATCGGGGTAATAAAGTGTTGATTTATTAACTATAGTACGACCAACATATCTGACCAAATAACCATAAATGAACTAAATTACAATAGCACATTAGCGAATTTCTGTTAAAGTCAAGAAAGTAGCTCACTATCCTTTTCATACTGTAACTGTCACTATGTTATTTTGTAGGTTTTTACATATTCTGATAGAACTGAACACGGTAACTGCCTCTCACCGGGTCAAATAAGTTTGTCGCACTATAACTTCGATATCGAACACATTAACCTGTCGATATTAGTGTCAAGACACATCAAAAAGCGACTTGTCAAAAACCATGACATTTAACGCCCATCATAAAAACACAAATCTTAATTGCATCGCCAAATTTCACAGATACTTTATGTTTTACTAATGCACTGCACACCTTTAAATCAGACATGTAGACAGAGATTAATGCAATTCTGGGATCCCTCACATCCTCCGATCATGATTTCTGATTTGTTCGAATGGAGTTATTCCAATTATCACATACATATGACTACTTCGAAATAAAAGCTATGAAGTTTATTTATACTTATATAAAAGAGAAAAAAAAGGCAGTCTTATTACTTTACTGATTCTCCATCTATCTGATTTCAAGAATGTGCAAAATGTTAAAATGGTAACATTAATTTTTTTATAGGATATGGGGGAGAACGAGCCGTGGGAATACCGAGGTGTTCAACGCCCATGGACATCTGCAATACTAAAGGAACCACAGATGCGTTGCCAGCTTTGAATTAATTTAAAAAATCAACTATCTAACAAATGTTCAACTAACAGTGGCCGTCTATCTCACAATTAACAAGCCGTTGAAAATTAGTTAACTACATATCTGGGAAGAAATATCGACAAAAAATAATATATTACTATAAAAAATTAAACAATTATATTGGTTGTTCACCGTCAAAACAGTGTGTCAGTTAAATAACGGATTACAATTGTACAACTGGCCAGTTTCACTTCGAAATAAAAAAAAAACTTCCCTGACAAGTTCGACGTCTATACTTTCATCACTGCATTTTATTGAAAACCACCTCCAGAAAAGGTGACGAATGTGACAACGTCAAAAAATCCGTGCAATACTAAACGTAAAGAGAAGTTTTAATCTTCGAAAAGATGCTTCGTTGAAGTTTTTTTTTGACGTTTGTTTACTGTATTATAGATCTGATTGTTAGTGAAGTACTGAATGATACTGGACTTGTAAATGCAAGCAATGATATTGGTCCATTTCGTTGTAAAACGCTAGTTGATGCTGGGAGTTCGTGACGAACGGATGTGTCATTCTTGTCCGCTCTCCGTATTCGAATATCGATAATTTTTTCGTCAGCTAGTGAACGGTACTTTTTAGTGTGTGCCAGTGTTTTTTTTTAGTGTCAAATACCTCGTATTGAGATAAGAATAAAAAAAGTTCGCATACGCCTCATCAAATTTTTAAAAGGTAATTCTTTATTTTTTTTACTTGATAACTTAATAGATCAATTTAGTTATAACCAGCCAGTAATGTGATGTAAACCTTTTTTTATAGTTGATATGTGTAAAAAAGTATTAAGTGCGATAAAATGATCATCCATAAGTCTTAATAGCAGTCGTTTACTTCATGAGGATAAAATATCGGATGAGAGCAAATTAATCTTTACATTAAAAGAAAACAAAGATATCAACATCATACAAATGTGAAGACAGAATATGACTATATTCAATAAAATATAACAATCGAGTCGGTCATATATCTTAACAGGAAGAACGTTTAAGGATAGTGTTACTAGTACCGGGTTTTATAGATAGTGTATCATATATAAGAAATAAAAATATTTAATATTAAATCATACACAAAAGTAACTTTCTTGTCTATAAAAGGTAAAATAAAATAAATCATTCGAATATTAAATAATTAGCAACTTTAAAAGCTTTAAGTCTTTAAAGCTTGCGGACAATCTGGTAGACTGATTGACGAGAAATTTATTTATCTATGTTCGACATTTTACACTTCAAATGAAAACATTACATGTCGATTGTCATTTTTTTATTTAAAAATAAAATTATCATGAGTAACATTACGCTCAAAAAATAGCTCATTAATACAATAATAATTACTTTGATAATTATAAAAATCGATTATAATCTAGTCAATAATCGCTAAAAATACCGAAGACACACAAAAGACACAAAATCAGCTGTTTCCATACTAAATAAAAAAATATACCTTATATATTTAAATGAGTGCATATATTTGTAACAGACAGTGAGTTTATAACTTATAAATTACTTATAAATATGTATGGGACACTAAAATCAACGTAAATTAGTTTTAAATATTTATACGTTGTAGTATAGATGCACCAGCCATGATAAGACACGTTGATTTGTCACTGTAATACTTTTAATAAAATGTTTAGCACTTCTGTTTTTAATATAGAATTAATAAACGCTGCTGGAGTCAACAACATTTTAGGCGTGTTGTAAATATCGATGTAATAAAATGTAAGAGGTAATTTTCTTTACATTAACCACTTCTGTTTTATAGTTTGTTTCGTTAACAACATGTTTTGCTATATTTTAATAGAATAAATCTTGTAAGCGCGTTCAAGAAGAAAAGAAAAGAAAGGAAAAATCGCCTTTTTCATTATAAAGTTTTTTTCATGATCTCTCAATCTATATATATATAAAAGAAAGTCGTGTTAGTTACACTATTTATAACTCAAGAACGGCTGAATCGATTTGACTGAAAATTGGTGCGCAGGTAGCTTACAACCAGGAAACGGACATAGGATAATTTTTACTCCTTTTTTCTATTTTTTATTCTGCGCGGACGGAGTCGCGGGTAAAAGCTAATTTCTTATAAATTAGTCTGTCCAATTAAACATTCTCGATTCAAAAAGTAATAAAAATAACTATAGTAAAATTTATTAGCGATTATTAATTCGCATCGCGCCTTTTATCACTTACTAGCTTTTACCAGCGACTCCGTCCGCGCGGAATAAAAAATAGAAAACGGGGTAAAAATTATCCTATGTCCGTTTCCTGGTTCTAAGCTACCTGCCCACCAATTTTCAGTCAAATCGATTCAGCCGTTCTTGAGTTATAAATAGTGTAACTAACACGACTTTCTGACTATATATATAGGTAGATTTATTTCAAAGCACTTTTGTATTTTACATAACCATAGTTTACTAACTCTTAGAATAATGCATCCGTTTTGTTGGAACTGTATGAAAATTTATTAATATTATATTACAATGTAACAAAACAGAATCAGAATAAGCGAAACGGAGACAAGATCATTGTAAAAATAAACGTAAAAAGTTTTGTATCCATTAAGCTTTCGATACATTTATAAAAACAAAAAAAAAGAAAACCACATTCGGTTTCAATATTTTTAATGACGCCAATACAACAATAAATGTTGCCATTAAACTTTATTCTTCCTTTTTTGAAATACAAGTGTATTTATACTATAGGACTAAGATTTACTTTGAGCATCCGTGGCTCAGGGGTTAAGCAATTGACTTGCAATTTGCAGGTCCTGGGTTCGAATCCCGCCATGTACCAATGTGTTTTTCAAGTTTCGATTTACATATGTACAATTATCCGACGTTCTTACGATGAAGGAAAACATCGTGATGCAAACTGCACATATCTGAGAAGAAATTTAATGATATGTGTGAAGTCAACCAACCCGCACTTGGTCAGCGTTGTTGACTATGGCCTAGTCACCCATAAGTTAGGGTAGGCTCCGAGCCCCTCGGTGGAGACGTATAGCTGATGATAACATAAATATTTATTTTTAAAAGTTGTTATAGAGCTATTAACGCTTAATATACTAATTGTTGTTCTATTGAGCGACATAACAATTTATTTCTTTTGTATTCTGTAACTATAAAGGTAAAATTTATATATATATATATAAACCTCTAGCAGTTGCCCGAGACTTCGTCCGCGTGGAATTAAAAAATAGCTTACGTCACCAGGGGATAGTTTAGCTTCCTAAGAGCGAAAGAATGTTTCAAATCGGTTCAGTAGTTTCGGAACCTATTCAATACAAACAAACAATCAATCCAATCTTTATGATATTAGTATAAAAAAGCGTTCAGAATGCATGCTTTACTAGACAGGAGTCTGGTAAAATGTTTGAAGTAAACAACTAGCTATTATTATTTTGTTAAATTTCATGAACTGGCTAAATGTAACTCAAATAATATTTGAAATATTTATATCCAACATTTATTCCTCTACGCTATAAAACAAATGAATCGTGCAATTTTTTTTGTGAAACAAAAATCATCAGAGATAACAAACCTTTTCCAATAAGGGTTGTTGTAAAACTTTATACACTCGTAAAGTACATTTATTTTCATACCACTCTAATTAAGATAATTGACGACGATCTTGTGAGATAAAATAAAACCAAAATAGTATACCTTCGAGTGAAGTAATACTTCGCATGAACGATCTTTGCTGTAATAAAAATCGTAGCACAAACAAGTCTAACCTCAACTACCCGTAAAACTAATCAATTTTAACACCTAATTAAGTTATATAAATAATTTTTTATTAATTATTTAATAGAATATTTGTTTTAACTAGCATAGTTATAATATATTTTATATTGTAAAAATTAATAACGTAAAGTCTGGTCCCATCGCGCCAGGGGAGGAGATGGCGACTGCCCAAAAATACTACCGGTAAACCTTTGCTTTGCTTCTTTTAGTGTGTGTTGTGATATATTAAATTAAAAAACTCACTGCCGTAACACTGGTATCATAACATACTATACATATGTAAATAACAATTTATTACATAAACGAAGATGTAGTCACATTTCACAGAAATTGTGTGTACCGAAACACTTAACACCAGATTAAACCATATTTATTTGTGCAAAATCCATATACGTTTAAAATATGTGTATATTTGTTCCAATACAAAAGCAATAGTATTAGACTTATTAATTCAATAAAAAATTCATTAAAAAAGCTAACTTCATATAAAATAATTAAATCAATTATCATTTAACTTTTGTTCAAAGACTTTAAATAAAATTAAATTAGACTATAATGTTAAAACAAATTGTTTAATTTCAACCCTATCCTTAATAATGCCTGAAAGAAGCCTACAAGTAGAATTTAATAAACTAAATTTATAATACAATTTAATTGAGGTCTTCTAACATAGTATTAGGCAATGTAACAGTTAAATTGCCAAAAATGTTATAACACCACAGAGCAATAAACGAACAGAGAGGACATTCAGAAAATTTAATTTTATATAATTACTGTATCAAATAAATTTTTACGTAACGACCCACTCAAGAAGATTGGTGATAAAATTTCATTTACATTTAACAGTAAAATTAAAGGTCCATTAAAATATACAACAGAGTTAGCAATTAAAAAGGACTTAATGATTACACTGGTCTGCAACGAAATCCTCCTTTGAATAAAAGTATGATCCGTTTAAAGAGTTTACCATCCTCAATCTATATCTGCTTTTCGTTTTATGCTATCACGTCTAATTTTTTTTTAATGTTGATTTTAGATTTTTAGAAATTATGGGATATTTTGCTATACTAATATTACTATACTATGTTATTCTCGCGTTAAAGCAACTTTAATTGGTTGAGATTGTATTTGCACACAAATAAACGGTGTGCAGTGATAGAAAGAGAGAAAAAATATCATCTGACGCTTTTTTAAGCGAATATGAAAGAAAATTATATGGGAATATGATGTTATTACTGCAAGAAATCAAAAATTCACAATACGCATAGAACATTTGTGTTGATCTAAAAGTTTTAGCAATTTTAACTGGCCTGCAATGAGGATGTCCTCATTGCAGTCCAGTTAAAATCAACAAATGGTAAATACCAAATTTTGTGGTTTTTTATGTGAGTGGGACAGTCGCGCAAAAGACAAACACTACCAGGAAATCAAACAAGAACTTCTCATTTCTTACAAGGCTCAAAAAAGTAACATGTTTCTTAAAATTCATTTTTTGCACTCTCACTTAAAATTTTTCGCACCAAATCTCAGAACAGTATCTGATGAAGACTGTGAGAGGTTTCATCACGATATTGTGCACATAGAGAGGACACAACGGGAAATGGTCCGAAGCAATACTTGCAGATTTTTGTTGGTCGATTTATCAGGAAACTCCATTATAAAATATGAAAAAGAAAAAAAATGACTAAGTAAAATGGGATTGACAACTAGTAATGATATTGTCATATGCGTTTTAAAGGTTGTGTAATAGTGTACATCCAACATTATTTAAGTAATTAAATGAATAATAAAAATTTCATATTAAAAAATTGTTTTTCTTAAAAATTCCATCCCACAGAATATAGACATGCTAGAAAACTTTGAATGATATATTTATGTTCAGTATTGTTGTATTAGACAAGATAACTGCATAACATTTGAAGGAGAGAAAAAAAAATTTTTTTTGCAGACCAGTGTTATTTGTTCTTTTATTTTATAATGTTACGTTTAAATGACGCTGGCAAGATTAAATGTACATAAACACCATACATATTGAAGAAATACATATATTCCTGCAAATTATAGGAAAATTCAATCATTTCCCTGATAGTGATTTCCGTTGAATTATTTGCCTCTAAGATTCTTGTAAAATCTTAATGTAAATCACATTTATTAGAATAACTTATAACGCAAGAAGTTTACAAAGAACAGCGATCGAAAACAATAATTATAATTTTCCTATGAATTTCATATGCGTAATAATAACGCTATTCATTATATGCTAATATCATAATTATTTTAACACTCTTATATTATTATCGCATTTTTTATATAATATAGACCAGAAGTTTTATTTTTTTATATTTATTACTATGGCGTATTCTTGTATAAACACGTCTATTCAATTTCAATTTCGTTTAAGTTTACTTGAAGCGTATTCAGTTTTTCATTGTTAAAATTTTACAAAACTCCAAATCGAATTCTCATAATTTTAATAAGGTCTTCTGAGGCAAAACTTTCAAATTTAAATAGCCAATAAAAATATTTAATTTGTTTCACAATAGACAAATTGAGCAATTGAACTAATTTTTGCCGTGTCTAAATTTTCATTACACTGTAAAACTCAGAGAATGAACCATTTAAGTCTAATTGGCTATAAAATTTTACTGATTCGTCTTTCGTTTACGTAATTGTGTCCAAAAAGCGTATCGTAACATCGATTATATTTTTTATTGGCCCAATTTATATTCAATTTACAAGAAGCTTATATGTTATTGATGTTAGAATAATCTAATATGGCCGACATCAAGATTACCTGTCAATATTTGATATATCGTTTTATTGTCTGTATTCTACATCAGAGGGTCTATCACGAATATGTCTGACAGTTTTGAAAACTTATTCGTCATTGACAAAATTTATATGATATTTGTTACGCTCGCTAGTCGGTGACTTTACGAAAAGTTCTCACGAGTTTTCATGCTAGCGCCCCTGATGTGCTAATATTTTCGTTTCGGATAACGAAAATCGTAAATTATTGTGTAAATCAAATACATTTTTAATTGGATACCTAATTTGACAACTTTTCAGCATAATGTGACAAGTAATAAAAAAATATATTCAAATAGATCAATATTGTAATAACAATCTAAATATCATACCTCATTAGTGAAAATATTCGATCTATTTAACAGTTTGTTTTATGTCATACTTGCTACATAAAAACATTGATTTTTTTAAACAAATTGAAAGTGTTAATAAAAAAACGTAATAATACTTGTCACAAACTTTACTACACAAAAAGAATTCAATACTAACATTTTATATTTAATACACCACCCTTGATTGGGGGGATCGCATTAAAATTGGCTTTATTCAAATACTAGCTATCGACCGAAACTCCGTCCGCATGGGACAAAAAAAAAACTTAATTGTTAGCCTATTGTGTTCTTCCAGACTATGTTCTACATCCATGCCAAATATCAGCGAGATCCGTTGAGTGGTTATGGAGCTACCTTCTAAGAAACATCCAACCATCCATTTAAAATTTCTCATTTTTTCAGTACATTACGTACTAGCTGTCGCCCGCGACTCCGTCCGCGCGCCGTTAAAAAAAACTTAATAGCGGTATGAATTTTTTTTCGCCTTTTAAACCTTCCCTAGACACCAACGAACATTTCATTCATAAGATAAATCCGTTCCGCCGTTCTCGAGGTTTAGTGAGACTAACGAACAGCAATTCATTTTTATATATGTATATAGATTAGTAAGATTTGTATTGTTTCTAGACACATAGAGTTTGCGGTTTCCTATATCGTGTTGGGAGCTCCGCATTACAGCATAATGTTCTTAGAATTAATAAAGATAGTTTGAATCTCACGTGTTAAAGTTCTTTGATGTTTGACAATAGAAATGCTTTCACCGATCGTAACAATTAGTTTCGATCATGTTTCAATACATTTGATAACGATTGCGCAATTCTCACTAGAAGCGATGACTCGATGAATATGCTTCTAATAATCGATATTGTAGTATCGAATAGGTTTGTAACATCGGTAATAATCGATTTAGTTTCGTCCCTTTAATCATCTGTGTTGGAATACCTTTTATTATCTGTACTTTTCAATAGCCCGATGTTTTAAATCCAGTACGAAAAAGTCATTGAACTCTTTTTCCATCTAATTTTTTTTATTAATTTATACAGCTTAAAGTTTCATGAAATAGTTGCAAGAATATCGGGATAAATGTTATCCTTACTTAGTTATAATGAGATTTTCTTTGGTGAAATATGAAAATTATAAAAGAGAGAAAAGGCTAATGTATCAAATAACGTATCAGCAAAAAAAAATGGGACCCATCTGCAAGCACTTCCTTTCGATTAAAATTTTTATCAAAATCGGACCACCAGGGGCGGAGATTCGCAGTAGCGCAATAAACATTGTCTTCCGTGACACTCGGTCATCTAATTAACATTGAACAATTTGTACTTTACTGTAAATTGACCTCTATTCTAGATAACTGTCATACTTTTTACGTTACAAAGGAGGTTTTAGTCTAAGGCTTAGTAGAAATCTAGTGACGCATTTGTATCTATACTTTATAATAGCTAAAAAAACATGAGTCCTTTTCATTCATCATTTATTGTCACTACCTGAGCAATAACGATGATTTTTATTTCAATGTTTTTATGGATCTTTAGCACCTCGTTACACGAAGTCAAATAACAGTCCGTCACGGATACGGTGTTTATGATCAAATTGCTATACATAATCGGTTATGAAAGCTTTTAGAAAAATATTAAACATTTGTATAAAGAAAAAAATTCGTGATAAACTTCAAATAAACTGCTTTGAAGAATGCTAAGAGGTATATTTGTAGGACGACAACTGAGCCACTTGTGTCTGTGTTAGAAAAGCTACGCAAATCTCATACAAATTAGTAGTGACGATAAGAAATTCAGCTGATATCCCGTCAAAATATTTGTTGTTTGAACCTCTGTTCTCAGCGGTATTTTTAAACCGTTGCGATTTATGTTCCTTCATAAAGCGAACCACTTAAAGACCGGCAACGCAACTTCGGTTCATCTGGTGTTGCAGATGTGCATGGGTGTAGGTGTCTCCTAATTAAGGGTTCCACTACTTATAGGTCTCGTAAAATGGCCGTCATTAAATATAACGTTTCTCTGATTACTAAATATATATAAATATATATTAATGTAACAATACACGTAATAAATCAACATTGACTTTGGCGTTGAATTATTTCAATTACAAATTATAATATTTCCTAAGATAGCTAACTGTAAGTGTCGTGAGATTTAATTAACTATCGACTTAGAGTCGAATGTCAGCGCAAACCGCCAACTGACACAATAAATCATGCAGCGCTTTAAAGCGCTGAAATCCTAACGGTCGTTTACTTGGAAGTACTAAATTAGAATAACTAGAAAAGTAATTAATAATGTTGCAAAATTATAATATTTCAAAAATTTTAACTTACAACATTTAGTGTACGTTCTATTTTATTACAAAGCGCAAACCCGAAGCTTGATATCGTAGAAATAGTCAAGGTGCCACTACCCAGAGACGCTTCAGTTGAAAGGTTGCAGATGCCTTTAACGAGGTAGAGATTGTAAACAAAAATCCCTTTCCTAAAAATTCCCTTTCCCTCCAAATCTTCCATTATCTGTGAAATTTGACGCAGATATCTTACTAATATTATAAATGCGAATGTTTAGATGGATGAATTGATGGGTAGATGGATGGGTGGATGTTTGTTTGAAGGTACCTCCAGAACGGCTCAACGGATCTTGATGAAATTTGGCATAGATGTAGAACATAGTCTGGAAAAACACATAGGCTACTTATTAAGTTTTTTTTATTCCGCGCGGACGGAGTCGGGAGCGACAGCTAGTAGTATAATACAATCATACATACAAACTGTTTAGCCTGTTTTTTTATGTACTAACTAGTTATTTATATAATTTTAAAACCATTTCTGCCAACTGTACTTCGTAAGCGCTTAAAGAATTTACGAGGCCTCAAGTGTCGTCTCTATATGACGCATCGTATAAATCACTAAAGCGCTTTAAATCAGCGCTGTAAGCTAATACCAGTAACACTTTTACAGCACCTGTATATTTTAGATTCGTTTGATACATTTGTGTACATTCTTGTTATATTTTGGGTAGCTTTTTTACTGTTACGAGATACTAGTACATGAACATTGTTTTTTTTTTAATTAAAAGCAGCACCTTTTTAGGATTATTTTTAGTATTCGAAATGAAACTAAACCACTAAATTTATTAAAAAAAAATATATCGAGGATAAAACTATGAGTTAGTTATTTTATTTTCGCAACGGTTACTTTGCATAACACGATTATCTATACTTTTTTATATAAGTCAAAATGTCAGTCTTAACGTCTCAGACACGTCAGACTTTGATACAAATCTAGATTTCAACCATCTGATTAGTTATTGTAAACAAGTTAAACAAATAAAATGACATCATTTGGGCCCACACAGTATAGCGGCGTGACGTATATCAATCTTACTAATATTATAAATGCAAAAGTTTGGATGGATGAAATTTGGCACAGATGTAGAACATAGTCTGGAAGAACACACTACTTATTGTTTTTTTATTTCCGCTCGGACGGAGTCGCGGGCGACAGCTAGTAAATAAATAAATAAATAATTGCATTCGAAAGATCATTCAAATGTGATTGTCAGTTGTTATAAAAACTGACACTAATTGTTATTCTTTGTTTGCAACAAATCCAATAATGATAATCCGATACCTGTCAGATGGGCATGATACTAGTTTTTATATAGTTAATTCATCCGTCTGTCTGTACCTAATGATATGTTATATGATTATAGATTCAGGGTTAACAATATTACTAATTTGGTTCTCAGATATTTTAAAGTTATTTTAGAAATATAATTATAGTCCATAAACTAGATTTTATTTTGATAGACTACGAAAGACTATAAAGAAAAAGATTTTTTATTATTTGACTGTTAATTTAAGATTTAAAAAAAATCTCCTGAATATATCATAAATCTGTTAAAATAAAAATCGAAATAAGCCCTTAAGTTTATAACTGAATTTCAAGTAACATCTTGCCTGATTTATTAACTTCCATATTGGTCTTTATTAACGCATAAAGATACTAAACGATAAGCTATTATTCAGAACGTAAACACAAATACTTGGGGTGTTAACGATGTTTTTATCTGCCGTGAATAAGTAAATGATCGTTTAAATATACATAATTTAAAAGGAACCTTGGCATTTGCGTGACAAGACACAATCAATTTCACTTCGTGGCTACACATTAGTTCTACGAAGTTCTTAAGTGTACTGACAAAAGAAAGGCATTACAGGATTATAATTTTGACTCCATTTAAAAGGTGCGACTCGGTCTTACTGAAATCTATTTAAGTAAAATACTTCTTCGTCAGTTAAAGCACTACAACCGTAGCTACTTACTGCTCTACTTTAAGTAAGTTACTTAGTCTACTTTAAGCTTTTTGTTTCTAAGCCTTTGATGCTGGTCTTTTTAAGATTTTCGATAACATACAGCCATCTTAAATTCGCGTGATCTACGTCCCCCTAATAGGTGCTTGAACACTCTGCAAATACTCATTCTCGCTAAATGTCCTGTCAAGAGTAGCGATCAATTTTGATGGCCTTGATGTAATTTAACTAAACAATGAGCAATATTTATCCTGATACACGAATGAAAACTTCAAACTGATAATTAAGTTTATGATATTGTAAAATATATAGATATAGGTAAATTATTTCGTTGGAAAATTTATTAAGAACAAGTTTAACAATATCCTAACACAGCGCTAACTTTCGAGTCATAAACCTATTTCGCGGTCCACAATAACTCCAGTTTGTACTTCATTAGTCAGCAAATGCTTTCACTACTCATTTCCTTGTACAGTCGTCGACAGATGCGGTGTTACTAATTTAGATAAGGGCAAATGAATACAATAGTAATACTATCATTACACTTGAATTGTTCATCAGGAAATAATACCAATCGAATGATATCTCACTATGACAAGAACGTCTAGGAATAGGAGGGAAGGGAGGGTAGGGAGAATCCTCTTTATGTACGTTCCCTTCATTGATACCTCCTTGTTGCATATGCCTATGGACAACGGTAACTTCGCTATTTCAGCGAATTAACTATTAAAGTAAAAATTATCTTTAAAATATATCAAGTAGTCTACAGAAGGTAAAAATGTACACGAGAAAACATACATTTTAATCAAATAGATAAACGTAAACACGCAAAAAAACTAACATAGAGCAAGTAAACTTACCTTACCTGATGCCTTGCAGATTTTTCTGGGGAAAAACAATTTTTAGTATAAAAAGATATACACAGGTTATGCATATTGTAATTGTAGTCCAGTGTACTGCTCTAAAATATTAATTTACCTCAATAATTCATCTTGACAGTGAATATAATTATGAAACTAGACGCTAAACGTTAGTTAATTATATGAAATCTGTTAAGATTCGTTTCTATAGATATGATTAATATCCATAGAAACGGTAAGTAAAACAAATATAAGAGCTTATCGGCACCAAGATAAGACTTAAAATTAAAAAAAAATCATATTGTCTGATGAGTTAAATATAATTTAGTAAAAAACCTGGAACTCTTGGAAACATTATTTTTTTATTCCTTTCCACTTCACTTAATTTTCCGTCACAATTTTTCACTAGCTAATGAAACTTATTTTTATTTCAAAATGTAATATACGCAAAAAAGAAATTAACTCAAAGTTTATAAAAAGAAATTATTTTCACACCGGCCAGTAATATTGTTTAATCATGGACACAGATAAAATATATGACTATCGTATACATTGACTTTAATAGCTATATAAATGGTATCATAGAACATGACAAGATAATTTTTACTACACATAATTGCGGACCAGAGCAAAAATGTAAAAGAAATGTTCGTCATTAAATCAATCAAAGATCCTAAATCTTTCAACAGAGTATGTTTACTCGCATATTTCTCGATGCAACTTCGTAGCAAATATTTTTCGATTTCCGCAATGTTATTAATCGTACTAAATAAAGAAGTGCACCTTTAAATGAAAAGAAACTTAATTACGATAAATATAAGATATAATTTAGAATGCTATATAAATCTATGGCATCGACACGTATGGTATCCATCCATAAGACAAGGTTCGCAGAACTTTATATTTAATTGATCTCAATGTTTTTGCGGGACGGGAAATTATAACTGGATTGATACAGAAAGAAACATTTTTTTTTTAAATCAAGAAGTCCAACAAGATGATAGCCTTAATGGAAAGTGTTGTTTATGAACGAAAAAAATATGTGAAAGCTTTAGTGAACAGTGCTCTTTATTTTTATCCTTATGTTAAATACTTTTACATTGACATATAATTGAAAAACGTATTAATCCTCCATGGTCGTTAGAACGTACTGACCACTTAGAATTTAAACGTAACCTTTTAGGTGTCAAATGTTTTTCAGACAAGCTTATCATTTCAAATTGAAAAAAAACGTCATTCGATTGTTTAACGTTAACTTGTTGAGCGTCTATTCAATTTATAATTAAGTTACAGGAGCCGATACGTAAATATAATGTAAGTTGTTGATAGATAGAAAACAATTTCCTACTTTAATTTTCTAAGAAATTACAAAATCTTTTATTATTTATACAATACCTAGCTATCACCCGTGACTCCGTCTGCGCGGAAATAAAATACATAAAAGAAATTTTGCCTTATTAGTAACTCTTTTAAACAATCTCTTTTAAACGATCAACAGTCGTTGCTTTGATTCAAATTTTATTATAATTGAAAATTTTGCATCTTAAACTAAAAAAAAGGTTCGAAAATAGAAAAATTAGCCGTGCGTTTTATACTTATGTTTGTTTGTTTCTTTTTCATTAGGCATATAAGTGTTAGCAATTACATTCAGTAGTCTTTATAGGTTAGTCCATTTAAACATTTAACAATATGAGTGTCGATTCAGTCGAATGGTAATTGAATGATTGGATCAACGCTATGAGTCGCTCGTAACGCCGAAATAGTTTTAATCGCTTTATCGTTTTTCATTAATAAAATAAATAGCGTGAGAATCAACTTGATCGACAGATCGGTCAATAACCTTTTTCTGACACCATGTAGGAAAATCTAATCTAAATGTAAAATGTAATAATAATAGTAATATAAAATCACAACATTAATTACTCCTTTACTATTGCTTAGTGATGTAGTGATAATTTCTTTATGTATTATTTTTTTAACCTTAAAATAGAAATAAATTGAATATCGTCTAATTAACCGATATATTCTTGAAAAGAAATCCCTTTGTTACAATAAATTATAAGCTAACAAACGCCCACGGAAATATAAAGCCGTGAACGCAATATACGTCTTTGAATTTTAAGAGACAGGACCTGTCAAACGTGCTTTTATATAAAAAATAATAATAGTACCACAACGACTCTGCGTAGTCCATTTCTCTATTGTCAAAGCTATAACTGGATAGATGAGTCAACAAGTCGCACGTGCGCGATCAAATCTTGATTATCTGTGACAGATGTGGCTTTTTTTCTCTAACTGTAATAAGACACTTTTTAATCTGTAATAGGAACCGATTTCTAAATCTCTAATGATATGTCAAATATATGACACTACTTGACTTTCTTTTGTTTTATAGTTTTAAAACTTAATAACAGTAATGGATTACATATTATTATATATAAATATCTATAATTAGAGCAACAAAATGTGTTGGACTATAACAGGGGTGTTTAGACCAGAGATCTACTGTTTATTGACGAAATACTAGTGCGATGTACAAATTACAAACTTCTTGAAATCACAAAAGAAACACGATTAGTCGTTAGTATCTATTTATGTTAGTATGAGCATTACATCTGAGCATCATCCGCTACGTTTTGTTTTACGAGTTTATATTTTTTCTCTTGCTATGATCGGCTAAAGTAACACTCTCGATCGACTAGTTTGCAACCCCTGTTCTACAACTAGTAAAAAATAAATCTAATATATAAAATTCTTGTGTCACAGTTTTCGTTCCCGTACTCCTCCGAAACGGCTTGACCGATTCTCATGAAATTTTGTGAGCATATTCAGTAGGTCTGAGAATCGGCCAACATCTATTATTCATTTTTTTTTCTGCGCGCGGACGGAGTCGCGGGCGACAGCTAGTATTTTCATAAACATGTACATATCGTAAAGTGTGTAAATTATTGTATTAAAATTAAGTTACCACATTCCCAACGCGATAGTTCTGCAAACTTAATACTTATCTACTAATCTGACTCTAATGATCGTATATTTTCATTTTAATGAAAGATCCTCACAAGGATTAAATATATTCAATACTGAAAATTAGTATTTATGCCATATGCCATTATCCTAAGTACAGCAAATTCTTATTTTGTATCATTTGATCATTGCCTTTTACAGATCTCTGCTATTATTATTTTTCACCATTTTTATACTCAATATTTTATTTTAAATCAAACAAATCAAAAACAAAACACTGACACAAAAGTATAATAAGCTAGCTGTCGCCAGGTACTCCCTCTGCACGGAATTAAGAAAAAATAAATTTATAAGAAGCCTATGTGTTCCAGACTGTCTTCTACATCTGTGCCAAATTTCATGCACTTTCAAACAAACATCTATCCATCCATTAATCTAAACTTTCGCATTTATAATATTAGTAAGCGTAAAATATTTTTGATGTGAAACATCTATAGGATCACTTGTAAACCGAATTGTTGGCGTGGCCACGCTTGCCGTGGCGACGGGTCGCCACACTATACTGAGGTATACACATATATATTATTATTATTATTATCATTATTTTCATTATTATCATCACAATCATTATAATCATTAATCATTATTATCATCACTATCATTATCGTTATTATTATTATTTATTTATTTATTTAATTATAATATTTAGTATTTTATGCATATTACTTGTACACACACGATGTTTCACATCTGCCAGGCGTCCCAGGACGGCTCACATTTTTTTTTTCAATATAAAAAGCTTTTATTATACAGATCTCCTCTCTTAACTTGTAATATAATAGGAAGGAATATCATTATTTCCTTAAAGAAGCTTGAATACAAAAGAGCAAAGGCTAATCTCCACGAATTGACAGCTACAAAGGCATATAAGATAAAACGAAACCTTACACCACGGAACCAAAGCAGAGTCAATTAATTACCGTTAGATAAACATTTTGTTGGTACTAATTTACGATCCGTGGAATTATTTAACCATATTTGATTCGATAAAGGCGGAGTTTGTCTACATAGATTTACTCAAACGATTTATTAATGTTGCAAAAGTTTTTTTTTAAAATGAAAAAACATTTACTTAATAAATTTAAGTAAATGTTTTTTCATTCATTATTTAACAAACGAATAAAATTAAAACTAAAATAGTATATTGACACCAATACAACTGGACATTAGTTCAGTTTCTTCAATGGGAAAACTAGACGGCTTAAGTCAACAAACCCTTTGATTATCTATACAGTTAATAAAATTGCAGTTTCTTTATATTTTATTAGTATCTAAAAAAAATATATTTTGCAAACACACACACACACACACAAACACAGATATATCTATATATATAAAAGAAAGTCGTGTTAGTTACACTATTTATAACTCAAGATCGGTCGAACTGATGTAGCTGAAAATTGATGGGGAGGTAGCTTAGAACTAGGAGACGGACATAGGAACTTTTTTTCTTGTATGAATTTTTTATTCCGCGCGAACGAAGTCGCGGGTAAAAGCTAGTATATATATATATATATATATATATAAATATATATATATATAAATATATATATATATATATATATATAATCGGCTGGACCGATTTTGACGGAACTTTGACCGGGAGGTATGTTATAGGCTTTTTTCTTTGCATTAACGAAGTCGCTGGCGATCTCTAGTTTCACATAAATGTTATGCGTTCGTTATAACAATGTAAGTTTACAGCTTACTGATATCTTACAATGTCTAGTTGACTTGCTAACATAACATGCACGTCTTATCACAAAATGAACTTAAAATTTCTTGCCTTTGCTTATTCGCTTTACAATTATCATAAGTTACTTAGACCACGATATGTGAAATGTTTTTGTATTTTAAACTTTATTAAGCCTTTAAATAAGGATTGAATTGTTTTCTTAAAACTTTAAGCGAAAATCTTGAGCAAAAAGATGTCACAAATATAGACGTTGGATTAACCCTAACAAATTCAAGATTTTATTTCAGAATAAATGCCAGGTTATTCTTAAAATCTTACTAATATTATTAATGCGATTTTTTGGATATATAGATGAATATATGGATATATGGATGTTTGTTATAATTTGCAGAATGACTCAACAAATCTCGATGAAATTTGTTATAGATGTACAACATATATAGATGTAGTAGATGTACAACATAGTCTGGAAGAACACATAGGCTTTTTATTAGGTTTTTTTATTTCGCGCAGAGTTGGAGGCGACAGCTAGTTTGCTTTAATTTCACAATTTCAACAAATTATAGGTACATATTATTATATTTTTGGCAGAATTTATGTAACAATTTTTAACATATACAAGCATCTATAAATTTCAAACAATTACTAACTTTAACCATGTGCTATAATAATATTTTTATTCATCAACAAATTGCAAAGGTCTGTTTAGTTAGTTGCGATAAGTAACTTAACAAATTGTCTACGTCACGAATGGTAGGATCTATGGTCAGTTGTATGAGATCGCAATCGACTACCATTGTCTCTGGTATCGTGCACAGAGTAAACAGTATTTATTACACATGATTTAATGCATCATAACATCTGAATGTCTTGGAAAAGGTTAAAGGATTACTGAGTATTGATTTTTAATTTTTTATGGCCAATGAATAAGAGTTTCTGGAGACGATATTTTATATCTTACTGCTTACTAATATTACAAAATGCGAAAGTTTAAATAAATGGATGGATTGATGTTTGTTAGTAGGTATCTCCGGAACAACTCAACGGATCTTGATGATTTCTTTTTATATTATAAGGTGGCAAACGAGCAAACGGGCACCTGGATTCGCCGCAACAGCGAGGCGACCGTTGCCCATAGACATCCGCAAATGCAGATGCGCTGCCTACCTTTAATTAACGGAGAAGGGGACGCACAGAAAGAGGATATTTCTCCTTCCTACGCGTTCCCTCTTCCGCCAAATCCACTTCCCCTATCCCTTCCCATCCTTTCCTAATAAGGAAAGGGTGGGAAAGGAAAGAGGACTAAAATTAGGCCTCCGGTACCAATTTGGCACAGATGTAAACCATAGTCTGGAATAATACATAGGCTACTTATTTTTACTTTAATTCCGCGCGGACGGAGTCGCGGGCAAAAGCTAGTTTATTATAATTACATATAATTATCTAATACCGGTATTAAACAGTTAATTTTAATCAGTTTCGATTAATTAAATTGTGATAAAAATATAATTAACCGGTATGTAGTATAATTGCTAGGATGATACGCATAGCTGTGATGTTGGAAACCTATTTAATTACATATAATTAATATTATTGTAAGTAATTAAATTAGAAATATAGTCTTGTTTCTTTAAAATTTCCAGAAGATGTAAGTCATTTATATTAATAATAGCTGTCGCCCGCGACTCCGTCCGCGCGCAATTAAAAAAAACTTAATAGGAGTATGAACAATAGATGTTGGCCGATTCTCAGACCTACTGAATATGCTCACACAATTTCATGAGAATCGGTCAAGCCGTTTCGGAGGAGTACGGTGACGAAAACTGTGACACGAGAATTTTATATATTAAACTAGTTTATGTCAAACAAAATGTTTAGAATATCTTAGTAATAGTATAAATGCGAAAATTTAAATGGAGAAATGGGTGGATAGATGGATTGGTGTTTATTCCTACGTATCTCCAAAACGGCGAAACGGAAGTCGATGAAATTTGTCACAAATGTAGAACATACATAGGCTCGAAGAACACATAGACTACTTATTACGTTTTTTTTGCAATTCCGCGCGGACGGAGTCGCGGGCGATAGCTAGTAAGATATAAGGATATAGTTTATGCACGTGAATCTAATTAAAATTTAATCTGGAAGTGGGAAATAAAAATAAAAATAAAATTAATGAACACTACCTAAAAATAATAGACTTAAATTATTTATGTACATAAACAATATTATTAGAAGTCATAGACACGAGTATTTTAAAATAAACAAAGTAATTTACATTATGGAGTTGAAATGTCCATTTATTAATATTAAAGCTGACCCCTTGTGGCTTTTAATGAAATGTAATTTTAAGGTTAAAAGGTGAAACACGTTCGTATAACCTTGATATGTTTAGAGCTACTTTTAATCTTTATTTACTTTACGTGATGTTTATGTTGTCATAATAATAAATTTAATAAAAGAAACGTATTAATTTTTATGCAGTTTATAATAAAAATAAAACCGGCCAAGTGCGAGTCGGACTGGCGAACAATGTTCCGTACAAATCTGTAGGTAAATAAGTAAAATTTATGGTTTTAACAATTTATCCTTTATCTGTGCTATAACATTGCTTCGTACAAAATTTTTAGATTCCAAGTTCACGGGAAGTACCCTGTAGATTTTGATCCCCTTGCAAGTGTCGAAAATTTGCGACATAAACGGCTTTTTCGGGACAGTAGATCTGAGTATTTAGTAAAAATTCCAGCTAGATACCGTCATTATATCCTGTGAAAAAGGATCTTGACAGACAGACAGTCGGTCGGACAAAGTGATCCTATAAGGGTTCAGTTTTTTTCCTTTTGAGGTACAGAACTCTATTTACTTCAAGTTCAGCAACTCAAATCTCTAATACATTCAAAATGTTATAATTGAATATCTACGTAACAATAACATTCTTAATTCGTCCTTAGAACTTTGAAAGTACATACTTAACTTTTTTTAATTTAATTTAGTTTTAACCGTTTATATACAAACGGTCATTTTATATCGGAATAATGAAATATAGACATCATACTCTATTCATATTTACTCTAGACCTTTTCTATTTTGAGTGCTAAATTCACTTCCTAGTTTCCATGTAAAATTAGTTTTCCGTAGTCCTATTTTACAGAGCAGTTAACCTCTTTCGCTTCCCGTTCCACTTTCTAAATGTGATATTACTCTATGTTCGAAATAACTACAAGACCTGAAAACAGTTCTCTCTAGATGTACGGAATCTGTGCAAATTTCAGACTGTCTATATCAAAACATTAATGTGAATTTTGATAATCCATAATTGATATATTTTAACAATGTTATAATGAATAAAGTTTACGTTATGGAAATAATTTTACTATTGAAACAGGCAAAAATATTAATTTTAAAATATTGTAATATTCTTTGGCGTAACATCACAATATAATTAGTGCCAAAAATTCACGTAATCATAAGCATAATAATAAAGTTTAACAACCTCTATCATCACTAGTCTACATATATTCACGTTATCATGTCATCATCGTATCACGTTATCATATATCATCATGTTATCATTGGTCTACATATATTCATATCACGCACAGTCCATCAAAATTTCTGACATATTTTAAATAAATATATTTAGTTTTATTTTAAGCATGTACAAAATATGTTATTGCGAATTAAATTTATTTGAAATGCCTCAAGTGATGTGAATATCAAATGGTTATTAAAAATTATTGCCTTAATAAAACTGGAATATCTTATTTCAATGCGCATGAGCCTTAGTTGTGTTTTATTAATTTTTATTATGTTTAATAATTAATATAATTTTCATATTATTACTATGCGAAAATATCTTACCATTGTTAGAACACATACTGTGCTAACAACAACCATATCTGTTGCACGAATGGGTTGGTGAACAACACAACTCACAAGACAGACGTAAACTGGAAGCAATACCGCCTTACGTCTGATTAGTGTGCGTGCTGGAAGTCTAATTTTAATCGTCTTTCCCTTCCCATCCTTTTATTATTAGGAAAAGATGCGAGCGGAAAAGGATTTAACGAGGAGGAGACGCATAGAAATGGGAAATATTCCCTTTCTGTGCATCCCCTCCTCCGTCGATTAAAGGTAGGCAACCCATGTCCAATTACGGATATCTATGGATAGCGATGGCTTCACTATTTGCATGAATTCAGGTAGCCGCGTGCTCGTTTGCCAGTTTATTGTAAAAAACATCGTTTTCATACGAAGTCAGCTTATTTCATAAGGTTTGTACTTAGTAAGACCTCCGCTGTAACGCTTATATCAAAACAGATCGTCGTCTTTGTTTTTTTCACGAGGAATGCGAGTGACGACGATATTTTCAAACAAGTATTCCGACAATGGAAGCCCACCTTTACATTTACCGTTGAGTTTACCCTGTCAAATTTTGGATTCGCTGTGGGTGCCCATGTCGTGACGTCAAAAAGTTAACTTTAGCGTTTTTCATACAGAAATATAACCTCAAAAACTTAAGGCAAACGTCAAAAAAGTTTTAATATTAAAAAACATACTTTAATGCAAATAAAATGCACACAAGTTCACATGACATTTGAATACTTTACTGTCGTATATCTTTAGTTTATTGTTAAATAATTAAATTTTACGACAGTCAGTCGCGTAATAATTTACAAAAGCAATACTATCCTGCTAAGGTAAATTAAAGTAACACAAATCGTGAGAAATATGTTCACTTCAAACCGAACTTAGTTGCAGTTATCACGATTTATAATTTATACTAAGAAGAGCTTTTGAAAGAGGATGTGCGTAAGAAGGACGTTTACACATGACGCCTGATAGATGTATGGAACAGAACACACTGTGCCAACGCTACGTAGGCAAAAGGACAGGAAAGTAAAGACTAAGTTTTTGACCTGTTTTTTTAGGCTACTGCAACTAGCTACAGATAAACGAAAGATTTAAACTAGCTTTAGCTTATTAGATTCCGTTTGCGCGAAATTAAAATCTTTTAGTAGCCTATGTGTTCTTCCAGACTATGTTCTATAACTGCGCCATTTCATCAAGATCCGTTGACCCATTCCGGAGATACCTTCAAACATTCCTTCATCCATCCATCCACCTAAATATTGCCATTCATAATATTAGTAAGATTTAAGATTACTCGCCGATAAAAGCATTTAAAAATCGGTTCAGTATTTTTATATTACACTAGCTTTTACCCGCGACTCTGTCCGCGCGTTATAAAAAATAGAAAACGGGGTAAAAATTATCCTATGTCCTTTTCCTGGTTCTAAGCTACCTGCCCACCAATTTTCAGTCAAATCGATTCAGCCGTTCTTGAGTTATAAATAGTGTAACTAACACAACTTTCTTTTATATATATAGATTCCGAATAAACAATCATTGTATTTCTCTGGAATAATAATAATAAAACCTGTATAAAAACAAAACATTTTGTTCTCTATCTCTATTTTTTTTTTTCAATAGAATGAGATGCTAATAAGTTTTTATCAACTCTCTCAATGTTTCTCTTCTAATATATATTTCTCGATTGTTACAGATAACAGGATGTTTCATCACAATAAGAACGGGAGGACATAAATGTACAGTTTGTCAATGTGTTTAAAATGATAAAATACGTAAAAATATAATAATTAGGATGTGAAATCATGTTGGAATGCCTGCCCCGGTGGAGCGCGGTACGCAACAATAGTGCTCGTGACATCGGAAAGAGAACACGATTGTTTTTTGTTCTTCTGCCCCTCTTCTTGCTTCTGTGTGTACGGTGAGTTTTGATTTATTGCAAAACAAGCAGTCGCTTACGACTTCGTCAGCGCGGAATTGAAAAAAAAACTCCGTTCTACATCTGTGCCAAATTTCATTAAAATCTGTTAAGCCGTTACGTTACTTCTTACAAACATCAAGCCATCCATCGATCCAAATTTTGACATTTAAAATATAAGGAAGATTTCACTCTCATAACCATTATTTTGTAACACATTATTTCAACGAAAATTAAGTACTTTAGCCTTTTTTAAAATTAAAAAAAAATTAAATAACATCAGTTAATAAAATCGTTATAACGAACCCATTATAAACATAAAATTAAACAACGAATTTCAAACTAAATCGGCACAAACAAGTTGCCATTAATAACAAATTGACTACCGAAATATCAGAAGATTGAAGGCTAACAAAGATTAAATAAACGCCAAATTATCGAACCCATACATCAGGCCTCTACCATCAACATGAGATCGCTGCAAAAAAAAAAATTTTCGAAAAAGGATAAAGCAACAAAAGAAATACCAGTATACTCGTAATAACATACACCCTATAATTACGCACAATAAATCTGCAAAGATCAAGCAAAACTGACGTACCAATTTCCAATAAAAAAGGGACAGATCAAATGTTGAAGTCCCATCAAGTCGGATGAATCATGAATAGAAATGAACTTGTTTGCGTACTATTTATAAAACGGACGAAACGTAAACGCACACGTTTGTATCTTATATGGAGTTGGGAACGAGTGGCCCAATTATCCTCTTTTGAAGTTGTTATGGGTGCTTGTTAAAATTGTGTTAGCGATCGTATTACACGGCTTTTTATAGTAGATCAATGCGATGTTCGTACCGGTTTGGATCTTCATTTGTTGGTATTTTCGAGTTTTTTTTTTCTATTGAATTTAACAAAAAAAATAATGTTCCTGTCTTAGATAAGATTCCAGGTATATGTTTTAAAAAATACTAGAAAATGCGTTTTTTTTTGTTTCCATAAATTACATTTTAATAACTTGAAAGAAAAATTAATTTTAAAACTGCTATTTGTTACGTTACGTGTACTTTCCTTTTTTTAAAGTTAAACTTTTAACTTTACGTGTAATCAACACAGAAAATGAAAAATGTGTAACAAAAAAACAACTTTTTCATAAAACTTAATCAAGTTCAAAGAAGCAATTTGACGAAAATGGAATTAATGCAAAAAAAGTTACATCAAAATACTTGCTATATTGAAAAAGCGACCGAATCTCAAACTTTAATGACCCCTATATAATTTCCCGACACAATCTGGCAAAGTCTGGACCTACCATTACTGTCGAACCTTTCAACAACACTACAGGATAGTGTGAAATCACCTTTACACCTATCATTGAAATGTAAACCTTAATCTCACGAAACAAGGTTTATTTTACATCAAACACTTTCAATTTCTGACAGGCCATTATTTCCATTTCCAATGTAAAATCTCCGCCCCTTAACTGATGAGTCTTCAAATGCATTTTATATTAACTTTAAAGTTTGCGTTAACTTTCAAATATATTCAGTTCGCTTTTCTAACGTTAACTTAAACCAGATTATGGTTGTCACTCAAATATCTGTTGGTAAAACACAATTGCGTGAACATTTGCAACGTTTGCATTATGTACGGTTACGTAAAAATTCTTCCATTTTACCATACATCAAATTGAGGCAACTGAATTGATGGGCTATTTATCTTCTCAGACAAATGACTACCACGTATATTATTCTATTTTTTATTTCTTTATTTGGTTCATCAACAAAATAAAATGTGTTCTTACATCAGTATTAGGCACTATTACAACTGGTTTCAGGCGACATGTAATTTCACTTACAGATAAACACAACGTATATAAAGTATCGGTACACAAACAATTAAATAATAAAACAAAAGACTATCTATGTAGATAAAACAAATTAACAAACAATATTAAAGTAAAAATCAGTAATAAAAAAATAGATTTTCTAGTAGAGCCATTTTAGTGTGTAGTGGAATTCTTTTATTAAGACTATTTGTATCATAACATACAAAATCCTATTATTTAAATATCTTTAAAGATAAAGAGGAGAATAAATTTGATATCGATGAAAAACAAATTTTGTTTAAAACAATTTAAAATACACTAAAAGACCTATTGCTCAAAAAAAAAAAGAGTTACGACAAAATGCTCACAATCATTATGTTTTCTACTAGGAACAATCATCATCATCATCAGCTTACTATACGTCCCCACCGAGGGGCACGGAGCCTACCCCAAATTTGGGGTGACTAGGCCATAGTCAACCACGCTGGCCAAGTGCGGGTTGGTTGACTTCACACATATCTTTAAATTCCTTCTGAGATATGTGCAGCATCACGATGATTTCCTTCACCGTAAGAACGTCGGATAAATGTACATATGTAAATCGAAAATCGAAAAACATATTGGTACATGGCGGGATTCGAACCCAGGACCTGCAGATTGCAAGTCAAGTGCTTAACCTCTAAGCCACCGACGCTCTTAAGGAACAATATGATGTGTAAAAGATTTATAAAAATCTAAATTAAAAAAGACAAATTACGTATAACTATAAAAATTAATTGACACAAATGTCACTGACTTAAAAACTATCTTACACATTTATATATCTAAAATATTATGCAATATTCGAAAAATTCTAAAAAACAATTTTGGTTTAACCAAATATGTTCCTAGAATCAATTATAATAAATTTGTCGGCCGACGAAACAAAGACCAAGGGAAGGAATTCTAATGATCTGAGAAGCCTCTCTAAGTATTCGCCAATTTATGATCAAAGCCTACCTTCTAAGAATCTGAGAACTTTTACATTTGAAATACATAAAATAGAGTATTAAATTAAATATATTACATCAAATATTAAATATTAAAAAATTAATTTGATTTTTCAACTATGTGCGTTGAAATTTATTTACAAAAATGTTGAACATATTATGTTTATTGAATCATGATTTAATTTGGCACTCAAATTAAACCTCTACAACAATTTAAGAAAAAGTTTATGTACCGATAAAACGGCTTTAATAGAAATAATGTTTGAAATTACTTTACACCGTATTATTCAATGATATTCGTTAATAAATAACTTATTTGATCTGTGTAATAAAATAATTGTAGTTTATAAATAATAGTTGACTTACTAACGAAAAATTTAATATTATTGTTTATTGACCTTGAGTTCTGTTCATCCCATTTTACGGTTGTTTTCTATTCCTTATCTGTATTTTGTTGTCGAATTTCAACAAGAGGTGTTTAAGTTTGTAAAGTACTAGTGGCCCTCGACTTTATTTATGCACAATTTGAAACAATAACAATAATATGCCCACGTACATCAGATTCCTGTTAAAGTCCCGTTAAAATCGGTCCACCCGTTCCAGAGACTACCCGGAATAAACTCGGCCTTGTAGACGGACAGACAAAATTTTTTAAAAATTGTTTTTTTCATTATCATTAACGCAAGAAGTTAAGGAGAAGAGGAAGTAAAATTAGGCCTTTTTTACTTTAAACCTTACACTGTCTATCGACCATATCCAGATGCATATAGAAGGAAACAGTACTAAACTATTTTATTGCATAGACATTGTTTACGTGACCTAGAAACATGGCTAGACACTAACAATACTTATGCAATCCGCGAATTGTCAGTGTTAGTATTGGGTGTGACGTGATCTTATCAACGCCCACAGCGACATCTATCACTTGTCAAAAACAATAATACTGGATATATTTAATACTTACAATATGCTAGCTTTAAAGACTATTTAAAAAAAAAACTTGAGAGGTGTCAAGGGACACCCGGATGGAACGAAGTTCCTTTCGATTAATTAGTGAAGGAACCAATGTTTATTCTATGAATAAAAAACTTAAATCTTCACAAGAAGTACATTTTATTTCTATGAATTTTCGTTATATATTGTCACGTCGTTGCCATGGTGAAGTAGCGCTCATTCGTCGTTAACATACTTACTATAGCAAAAAGTGTCGTGACAACTTTTCGTAAGAATTTTTTCCGTCTAGCCCCCTTTCACAACGCGCGATAAGGAACTTCGTTCCAAAAATCTGTTAAAATATGTGTGACTTCTAAAACGTTTAGAATTCAATCTAGCTTAATAAGATGCAGCTTTTTAAAGATGAAAACCAATATAGTGAAGTGGCACTATTCGCAGTCTTTCACCGAGTTTTATAGGGGTAAAGTTAATCTTTTTACTTTTAATTATTAAGGCTATTTTTTTTTAGCCGTAGATTTTAATTTGCTACCCTTTTTGTTTGACTTTCGTTTTTAAACAAACAAGTTACTTATTATAGCTGCACAGGCGTAACAAATGAAAGTGTTGCGTGAATAAACAAATAAACCTATTGTCACAACCATTTAACGACTTGCTACCAAGTTGTTAGCGTTTAACTTCAATACTATGTTGTACACTGAATAGACTAGACGACACTGTTGTACACGATTTTATTTTGTTCAAATCGATTTTTGGAAATTACTACTATAGCGCCACAGAGTTATCTGACCCGTTAGAGTAAGGCTGTCACCACAGTAAGCTAACTTATAAAAAATACTTGGGCATAAAAGTGACATAAAGGTGAAGACATGATAAGAACGACAATACAACAAGAATCTCGTGGCATTATTTTGACATTAATGAAGGACCTTTATGAGTGCAAAAAAAAAAGTTAAGTTTAAATAACAACTTTTAACAATTCATTTGTAAGTTTTCAGTTAATGCTTTGAGTTTTACAATAATACAGTGCAACATGAAAGTTAGGTCGCCGTCATAGAACTGTGGATCACATAATTTTATTTGACCACTCCGACATGGGTATGAATTGAAAGGGCTTGACTAGTAGAGTACAGTGCAATATGAAAAATACATAATATTTTTAACATATTCGATGAGCAAGCCAATAATAGGAATTATAGTACTAGCTTGGCATTTGCTCGCTTCGTTAATCTCTAGCGCAGTCTCAAGTAAAGGACAAAATGATTAAAATAAATGCACTTAAACCCGCCCTACATAGTGGTTAGAGGACAGTAAATTTTAAATTTATGCCTTTCCTACATCCTTAAGCGCTTCACTAACAAGTTTCACGCACTATAAAGATTGGTTCATTTAGCTTTTAACACTTTAAAGAGATTTAATTTATTTTTAAATGCGTCGTAAAACGGTCAAATGGTTCATCTCTGTACGGAGCATTGTGTTTTTTTTGTGACTACGTTGAAATGATTCAAAATTATTCCATCTCTCGTTGTTATTAAAAAAGATCATAAACATTTTAAGGACGATTTCATGAATTATTTATAATGGATTATATTTTGTTTTAACAAAGACATTTGTTAGATGAAGATATCAGAGTAGTTACGTTTATTAACCATATATGTAAAGAGTATAATTTACGTTCTTATATCAAGTTAAACATTTTATTCATATTGAGTCGATTTTCACATACTTTAGTACAATCAGTGTAAGCCATGCGTAATTTGATTAAGTTATACTCATATAGTTTTGGTAACAATTTCCTCCAAAAAAAAAAATAACATGAAAATAGTTTATTCTACGGCTAAAAATATATCAAAAATTCAGCATCCCCAAATTTAAGGACACTTAATACAACAAATAGTACTTTATTAATAGCTCTATTGGATGAATCGGCGCCATCTATTGCTTGCATTTTAAAGCAAAGATTTAAAAATTTCGAAACTATTAATTTAAACTAAATAAACTGTAATGTTATTGTAACACAACAATGCAAATATAATTTAAAAAAAACTTGAGAGGTGTCAAGGGACACCCGGATGGAACGAAGTTCCTTTCGATTAATTCGTGAAGGAACCAATGTTTATTCTATGAATAAAAAACTTAAGTCTTCACAAGAAGTACATTTTATTTCTATGAATTTTCGTTATATATTGTCACGTCGTTGCCATGGTGAAGTAGCGCTCATTCGTCGTTAACATACTTACTTTAGCAAAAAGTGTCGTGACAACTTTTCGTAAGAATTTTTTCCGTCTAGCCCCCTTTCACAACGCGCGATAAGGAACTTCGTTCCAAAAATATTAACAATATATATTTTCGACACGACACATATTTGTTTCTACATAAATTAGTATACCTACATCTATGTTACTAACACAACAGTGTTGATATGCAACATATCTGTATTATAAATATCACCAACACTTAAAATGTATAATCAAAGGAAAAATAGAAAAGAATACAGATTGTATCGTATAATTGAGACATACGTTAAGGAATTACAGATGTAATCTGACTTAAAGGAAGCGTTTAAAAAGATTATCAAGAACCGAAATCAGATAACGTCGAACATAAATAACACGTACATTATCATTGAAATCGTACATTGTAGCTGCATTTTACTTTGTACACAGTCGAAGAATTAAATATGCTTCCCACTCAGAATCGAATATCATTCATCAAACTGTCACCATAATTGCTATAATTTATCAAGACTACATGTTGGTATGACTAGTTTTCGGCCTAATTACAACATAAGCGTCAAATGTCACTTCTCCCAAATGGTTAGGAAATTAAAGTCCTCAGCTGTAAATCTATTCCCTTACGATAAGACGTTTTGTAAATAAGAATGCATGCATTCGGGTTTAAAAAGGATGAAAGAAGATTGACAAGAGAAAGTTTTATGAAAGTGAGTGACAGTGGTAGGGGTTATAGAGGAACTTATAATGGGAATCGTATTTAGAGTGAAGATAACCGACAACCATGAGTACATAATTTTGACAAAATCAAAGATATAGTAATAGAAGAAGGTTATAAAATCAGAATCATCTTCATAACTATATGTTAAGCTCACTATATCTCCCCACTGAGGGGCTCGGAGCCTACCCTAAGTAAGGGGGTCTACTAAGCCGTCGTCAACCACGCTAGCCCAGTGCGGGTTGGTTGACTTCACACATATCTTTGAATTTCTTCTCAGATATGTGCAGGTTGCATCACGATGTTTTCCTTCACCGTAAGAACATCGGATAAATGTACATATGTAAATCGAAACTCGAAAAACACATGGCGGGATTCGAACCCAGGACCTACAGATTGCAAGTCTTAAGTGCTTAACCACTGAACCACTGACGCTCGCTCAAGTATGAATATAAATTATTTTAATAATAAACTAATATCGATACATTATGAAAATTTGTAATTTCACAACACTGTTGCATTTAGCACACTAGCGCTGTGGCATTTGTTACTCGATTGTTTGTACTAATACTTTGTGTGACTTTTATACGATCGTAAACTATTTAGTTCATTTCATTATCTGTGGTGTATTGACTGTTCGATTAGTGATGTGCAGCTTAGCAGTTTTATCGATAAAGGTACAATTTACCTGGTCAAATTTGTGACATACTAAATTTTATCTTATGTTAATGACTACGTATGTATGAATATGGAAGTACGACAGTTATCCCGAACTGTACTATACTAAAATCCATATTTTTTTCTATCCAATGTCACCAAAAGGGTCTATAAGTCGTAATTTGTTAAAAATTAGTACCTTTTTCAAAGTATTTAAATCACAAATTTAGTCACTTATGTTTTAAGAGCATGTTTTAATCTTATATAACCATTTTTCCCACCACTAAGCGATATGTTCACACCATTATAAGGCGGTTTTATTCAAACGCTACCGACTTGCGACATTAATAACAACTAAATACACTCACGATGGTATTAGAAACACCTTTAACATAATCCTATCTTTGCAAATCCTAATTAGTGAGTTAAACTATAAATATACTAATCGACTGGTAATTTATCGATACATTGATTACTTGGTAGTCGATTATCATCCATAAATCTTTGCAGCAAGCTAGATTAGTTTGCATAACTAGAGATGAAGTCTTCCAAATCACTAACCCTGAGTTTCTCAGACCAAAAACTCCGTTTAAAACATATTGTTACCTCTATTTTGTCAAAGATAATGACAGGGATGACGATATGTTTTACACAGAGATTTTGGTGTCAAAAGTCCGCAGTAAATCCTTAAAAATATAAATCAATATTTCAATGTTCTAATTCTTTGCTCAAGTTACAATAAACTTTTTGACTCTTCTCGTCTTTACAAATTCAGTTGAACCCGGTTAAGCGAGAACTGAATAAGCGATAGTCATTATCCAGTCCCGACAGAACCTCCATAAGTGAGAAACTCTGTTTAGAGAAAAACCTCTGAAAGCTAGAAAAAGAGGTCTGTTGTATTCTTGATTGTCGAGGTTTGACTGTACCTTTTTAAGTTAAAAGGCTACTGAGATACTGGTTAAATAACAAAGATGAGCCGGTCAACATTTTTTCCGACAACCTTAATGAGACCACTGTACGTGTTCCCCAGACCGTGACCAATTGTCCTCAGTCTCTCTGTCCATCCGGCGTGACTTCGGTAATACCTACTCTATTATAATGTATCCAGTTACGTAGACATTTTTATTCCTAACCTAATCTATCGAATGACAATGAAGTAATCCAGTTGCTTTAAATTTATGATCCATGACATTGGATATATTCATTTAATTTATCTATTTATAAACAACTAACTGTCACCCGAGACTCCGTCCGCGCGGAATTAAAAAAAAAGAAATAAGCTTATGTGTTATTCCAGACTATGATCTACATCTGTTCCAAATTTCATCAATATCCGTTCTATCCATCTAAACATTCGCATTTATAATATTAGTAAGATTGACAGAAAAATGTATTTTACTAATACTTAGAAGCATTTTTCTTCGTAAATAATAAAATTCGACTATTTATTAAATGAAATGACAATAAGTTAACTAGACGGCGTTAGCTGTCTCAAATAAATAATGATAAAGATGATTATTTTATAACGAGTAGTTTTTGGAATCACTATGGAATTTAATCAATTTAATATAGTTTTGAAAAAAATCATACTGAAAAGATTTTAATAATCGGACAATGCCAATAAAGCTAAAATAAAGTAAATAAATAAAATATGTACTAAAAACTGGTCATATATCTTATGTTGACATATCAACAGGGCACTGACCATAGTGTACTAACCTTACATAAATAAATAAAAAAAATACTTGCTGTACTCGATCAAGTCATTACATCTGTAATTAGTATAAGATGGTACGGAGATTTGGTACAAAAAAACATGTCATTATACTTAATATACGGTACGTAATTTGTAGGCTATTACGAGTACTCTCCGATCGGCGTAAATCACTGTGAGGTAATTTTAATGAGACCGATTATCCCAATATATTGGTCTTCACTAGGGTGACCATGGGGTGTAATAAAAAAATAGGATTATGTTATTAGCATATATCTTTGTCCGTGTTCAATTGTATGGAACTGCACCCTTAAAATCTTAATATAATTTAATGATGTTCATACAAACGTGTGTACAGATAAATAAATATAAAGATAAATAAATTAATTGAATATTTTAGTTGAACTAATTGGCCTACAGATCAATTGGACCAATGGGATTTTTCCCCATAAGCCGATTGTGTACATAGAATCAAATAAAAATTCTATTGGCCTGATTGATGTAGGCCTGTTGGCTAACGGGGAAAGGCCAATAAAGTCACTTTAAATGTCAAATATATTGTAGCAGTAAAGTTTGTTTTCCTTTGTTCTTTTGAAAGTTTTCTATTAGATCTGTATAGTTTTAGCGGAAATGTAATTTTAAAAAAGGAACTTATGCTTATTGGAAAAAATATTTAAAAAGAAACGTTATATATTTATGGTAACCATAGTGCTGTGGGATATATCGGTCGAATGATAATATATAGAGCTCCAGACTACACATTCTTGGCGGTGGAGTTACGTAATGTTTTAACGGGAATTATGGGATAGTAGGGTAACCATATTGTTAGAATTAGTAAGATTTAACTTTGGAATTTCGCAATTAATTTAAAAAAAACAATAGCCGACGGACTGTACCTTCTGACATGAGGTATTCTTCCTCATGGAATGGAATATTTTTAAACAGTGGAAGGTTCTAATGGACCAGAGATTTTATTAACATTTCTCTACTGTCTTTTCTGTTTGACATAACGGTATTATTTTTCGGAAGTGTTAGTTCGGTGTTTTACAAACAAACAGAAGAATTGTTTTTTGTACATCGATGTAATATGCAATTATTTTTACATACTTAATATTGTACATTTCTTATTTAATACTTGGTAACCCTACTCCTTTCTTTCGTCTCTAAAGACCACCAGTTCAGATCCAGACAAAGCTTTGTTCAGTCTAATATATGGATATAATTTTATTTGAATTCCTACGATACGACCTTTTACTGATTTATCGTTTGATTCGAATGTCTTTTTGTTAAAGGTATTGTTTCCTCAAATTTAATCTTAAACTTAATAAAACAAACAATAAAAAGTATATCTGTTTATTAAAAAAACATGGCGCCTAAAATAATAAAATTTAATTCTTATCTCCCTTCACTATACAAAGATCGATACAAATCAATTTATCAATGTGTTTCCACTGTCAAAATACATATACAAAAACATTCGATTAAAGGTCAGCAACGCATCTGCAATTGCGGATGTCTATGGGCAACGGTCGCTTCACTATTTTGGTGTATTCAGGTGACCGATTGCTCGTTTGCCACCTCATGATATAAAAAAAATTCTTCCGTCCTTCATAATCTTTTGCAAAAACAGACAGCAAAATGTTTTTAAATCGATGTGTCGGCAATGGAAACCTACAATCAGTTTAACTTTACAACATACAGATTCGTTGGTCACTAAGGGGAACACTTAGTGTACATTCAATATAAGAAATCTACACCAAGAGTTTGTATAAGCAACCACTTAAATGGACGGCAGTTAATGACAGTACTTAATTGTCTAATTAAATCAATATAAATTAAAATATCTTTCATCTCTCAACACTTAATCTTTCTAATTGCATCGCAATCAAAATTCCGTCATTTAAACGTTAAAAATTAATTTGTCACACGTCAATACATATATCATTAAATCGCATAAGATAAATTACTAAAACTATTGAAAGTTAATAGAGTTATGATTTATAGTCTAACTGACTTAGTTCATTACAAGCTGTCTTAGAAGTAGGTCAACTTTCATTAGACCAAGGACCCCCTAGTAAGGAAATATTTATTAAAACTTTTCGAGTTTTTTTTAAATTCACTTTATCGTTTCTATAATCGGCTTTAATCTCTGTTTTAACGGGTAATATATATTTCTTTTTTACAATTAAGAAAATTGTAGTGTATGTAAACTAGATGGAAAGATGTAGTGCTAAAAGAAATAAATGAGTGCCAAGGATCAGACGAAGACGTCGGGGACAGAGCGAAGTGGAAGAAACTGATTACGAAAGCCGACCCTAAGACCATGTGGGATACGAGCTAGGTAGAGAGAGAGAGAGAGTATTGTCTGCATGTATCATAGAAAAATATTATTTCGTATACTATTTTTGTTGCTGATGACGAGAAACCAACTTTTTTTAATTTTTATTACGCGATGACAAAGACGTAGACGCCTGATAGTGAGGTATAAACGTATAAAAAGTTGTTTTATTATTTTTTCTGATTTGTTTTAAGAACTAACGGAATCCGGAATTCATTGAAATAATGACAAATGATTACATAATCATTATAAATATCACAGTACACGAAAATAACTTATTTAATTATCCTACGATAGAAGACGAATTCGAAAATATTAAACTAAAATAAACAAATAACATTATTCCTATCTAATTACATAAGAAACATACAAAACATAGTTTTCTATTAGCTTTGTGTGCGTATATTGTTAGCTTTGAGATATTGTAACATTTAAAGCATCTATAAAATTTTAACGATCCTAGTAACATACGGTCATGGAGTTTAACAAACCGAATAATTACTAGGATTTTTTTAATCCGTTCGTGTAAATTTTTTCTTTTTCGTATGAGGAAAAATTAAGATTCTTAATAGAAAATGCATACAATATAATAAGTATTCTCCACAAATAACGGAGGAACTAGCACGAATATTTGTAAAATATTTTAATAACGACTTCTACAAAATTTGTGCAGCGCCCCTACCGGGCGTAAAGTACAACAATAAACCTCATATTAAATTTTGTCATATTTTGTCAATGACGTTACGTATTGCAAATATTCGTGCTAGACCCTTAGCTTACCTTAATGTTTCAATTTTCTTTGACAAAATTAAAATGAAAAAAGTTTTTCAAATATAGGTATTTCAAAACTTATCATCCTATATAGCCATGTATAGTTCATTTGTTTGACAAACTTCGGAGCAGTGTGTCACACTAGAAGATGTTACCTATAAAACAAATCGAACGTTCTGTTAATCGGTATCGCGGGTGGTTTACGACGGGGAGACATCTTTGTCGGACCTCAAGTGATTCATTGTCGTCGGGACCAAAAACCAAATTCCTAGACGATGTTACATTCTTTTTTATTTTAAGGATAACGGTGACATTATATATTAATAAATGCTCAATTTATAAACAAAAAGCTGTCTCACAGTAGTCAAATGTTTCCTCAAAAACAAAAGACGACATAAAGAGAAGTTCGCAGATTTCTTATAAGCGAGGTGACAAATTTATCGATTTAGTATTTCTAAAGTTTTGTAGATGCATTCACCAGTCTGTTTTAGGAAAGAAAAAGTTTACATGGATTAAGTACACAGTCGAAAAAACCATACTCGATAAATACGAATAAATGCTTATGTTTCTTAATATTCGTAAAAATACTAAGTACTCTTACTTACCGATTTAAATTCATCAACGTAGTTTTATTACCATTCTGGTCAATCTTATCAGTAAATAATTTAATGGTATACATTTTTATCCACATTAGATATAAATTTTTAATGAAAATCTCGAGTGAACATTGTATGGACAGGCTATAAGTAGTGGTATTTCGTGCCTACTTGATTTTCGCCATTTTGATTTTGTAGCGGTTGGTAGCAGTGAGTATTCGAACTTATTAAAAAGATAGAACTAACTATCAGTAACATTAATAGGCAATTTTAAGTTGAAACAAAAGCTGTCATTTCCAAGCAACAACCTAACCATTTAGAGGTCAGTGTGACGAATAAAAATTACACATTTCATATTTTAAAAAGTGATTGAGTCAGAACTGATCGAGTCCAGTTTCTCGGAAACATGAACTATAAACATACAATTACTTTGATAAATGTTAGCGGTCAGTTTTAATTATAGTTTATATCTAACTTTAATTATAAAATACAGCTAAGTGTTAAATATATAAATTATATTAATTTATCACCAGCTGTACAAATGATGGTTGAAATATTTACCCTATTTAATACTTCATTTGAGTGTTAAAACACGCCTTAGTTGTAATATGTTTTACTAGCAGTTTGCCCGTGACTTTATACACGCGGATTTTTTTTGTCACTGAGTAGTCACTGTTTGCCTTAAGGAGGCATTTACAGTTTCACCGGGCTTGAGGCGGCCGGGCGCAGATGGCCTAAACCTCGTTTAAGAGTAACTAGGCTCGAGGGCTCCCATAGGAGCCTCGGCTCGGGCTGTTACTTCATTATTATTATCGGATTGGGAGGTACACGCGGAATTAAAACAATCTAGTAATAAATATAGCCTGTGTTTCCCGGGGATAGTGTAGCTTCTCAACAGTGAATTTTTCATATCGTATCAGTAATTGCGAAGTCTATTTAATGCAAATAAAGAAACAATTAAATCTTTCTTCTTTATAGTATTACTAACTTTTGCTCGCGACACCATCCACGCGGAATTAAAAAAAAACTTAATAAGTAGCCAATGTGTTCTTTCAGACATTATATATATCTACATGTATACCAAAGTTCATCGAGATCCGTTAAGCCATTCTGGAAACATCCATCCATCTAAACATTCGCATATAATAATAGTAAGATTATAGGTAGATAATTATTTATTTATTACTTACTAAATACACATCAATTAAATTGTAGTTAAAAAAAACAAAAACTAGTTTAAAATTGTACAAAAATAATGTTTGAATTTGGAACATAAATTACCTATTTCAGAAATAATTTATTTGGATTTCATAATAAAACCAACATACTATAATGTAACAAAGAATAATATAGTCTTACGAAAAAACACATGGGAAGAAAATAATCTCATAAATAAAATTTATCTCAAGTTAGTTACAAAATAAAGTTAAAATCAATGTAAATACCAAAAAAAACATAAATATCCAAATTTCTTTAACCATAAACTACAATATGTCGTAATACGTTTGATTTATATACAAAACATCGATAGATGAATCTTTTAACAAACTTTTTATCTTAATTCATGCATACGTGTGCACGAATGTTTTTTTATATAACACAAGGCAACGAGCAAGTGGCCATTGGAATTCTCTGCAATTGCGAAGCGACGGCTGCACATAGACATTCCTTTAATCGATAGAGGATGACGACAGAGAGGACCCACAGGAAGAGGATATTTGAGAAAGGAGTTCTAGGCGTCCCCTCCTCCGTCAAATCTATTTCCCTTTCCCATCTTCTCCTTGTGGCTTGAAAAGGTTGGGAAAGGGACTAATTAGGCCTCCGTCACGCACACTTATCAGCTGAAACGCGGAACTGTTTCCACTTCACGCTTATCTTCTGTTTGGTTGTGGCATCACCGGGCGTGCCGGCCCATTCGTGCAACTGATATTGTTATTGCTGGTATCTACCTCTGTTAACTAAATAGAAGCGACAGAGGTGTGTCAAGACCGTAACAAATGGAAGTCTGTGTTCGCTGCCTACCCCTCTGGGTAACGGGCGTGAGTTGTAAGTAAATATCATGGGACGAGTAGAACATTGTTGTACGACGCTTTACATCCTTAAAAGTAATCTTATCACCTATGTTATTGTAATGTAACTGTTTGTTAGGTAGATGTTATAGTGATGAATGGAGCGAAATGCAAATTGCAAAAGTTTTCGCGAATTTTGTATTTATACCGTTGAGTTAAGTGCAATTTAATATGTTTTGCTTTTTATAATAATTTCTTAAATACATCTATAATTCATTGAACAAAGTCGTTGGATTCTACTATTGAATGAACTATACTAAAAAAATTGTTATGTCAATTTACGAATACATACATATAACGGATAACTGTGTAAACCACATAATTTGCCTTAAACTTTAATGAAAAATAATTAAAAATTCTTTATTATAATGTATATGTTGTTGAAGATGATAACGAATTAAATTTTAAAAGTAAACCTCTTTCGCTACACACTATGGTCTCTACCTTATCTTCTGTACAGCACTAGATCATCGTGTTATCTCATTGCGCGTTGAATAACGACACCTTACATCGCGTTTAGTTTAAACTTATCAAGTGGATAAGTTTATATATCCAAGTTATTGAGTCAGGAACAATAATTATTAACAAAGATTAGATTAACTTGTAAAATATACTCATGTTAAAAATGAGCTATAGTATTTCAGCATATTTTAACATGATCTTTGTCTTAAAATGTTGTGTTTGTCTATTTCTTATGGAATTTATTAGTGGATATAAAACGAGGCTATTATTATTAATAGACTTTTTTAACTTTGCACAGCCGAATTTGCGGGCACCTGCTAGTACATAATAAACTAATTGCTTTTTTATTTGTTTTATTTATGAACGAACATTTTCGTGTTTTATATAAAAACTAGACATAGAAGCTTGACAGTTAACTTTATGCAAATGAATTTCAGACATTTTTATAAATAACTAGCTGACACCCGTGACTCTGTCAGCGCGGAATTAAAAAAATCTTTATTAGTAGCCTATGTGTTCTTCCAGAGTATGCTCTACATCTATGCCAAATTTCATCAAGATCGGTCGTGTCCTTCCGGAGATACTTTCAAACAAACATCCATCCATTCATCCATTCATCCATTCATCCATCCATCCAACATTCGCATTTACCTATATAATATTTTATAAGGAAGATTTGCTGACATAAGCACGTAAAAATATTGTTTGATGAAAGCAAAAAAAAAATTCCCTGCGTCTTTATTAAAAAAAAGTCTTAGGATCGTCTATGACCTACGCTTACAAAGTTAAACAGCTACCGTCCACGCACTTAACCCGGATCTAAATGGAGATAGAATTCATTCGATATCCATGACACATATCCGTGAACTGAGTGTTCCACTTAGCTATATTGTTTTCATTTTAAAATAATTGAAATAGGGCTGTCAATCATTGATTATAATTATAGTGTTAAAAATTATGTAAAAGAAATGACTGATCACATATGCACCGCGTTAGACAGTACTACTGCATAACGCCATCCACATCCCTGAGAACCCCTACGAGAGATGGACAAGAATAGAGGTCGTGATACTCAGCAATAAGAAAACGATGCACAGAGAGATAGAATAATGAAAATAAAAAAAATATATTTTCGCTTATCTAAAGTATTTTGAGCCTTAATTTTACAATTATTTGCGTACTTTTAATCATATTTTTTTGAAGTCTGATTCTAAATTCTGACTTTAATTCTGTTTTTTTTTTTAAATTCTGATATTAAGAATAGGTTTAAGTAAGTTAAAAAGAAAACAGGAGGAAAAAGATCCAAGCCTACGTAAATTACAAATCTGTTGTAGTACAAGTATAAACAATCCATAGTATTTGGTATTTTTATTGCTTTGGACAACCCTAACAATACTCAAAGAATACAGTAACTAATAATATCATATCACAACTTACGCTTTCGTTAATTGGTTGATCTTAGAGCAGATAAAACCCGGCCAAGAACTTTGATTGACAGATAAATAAAACATCAATATTATACAATTTATCTTAGTTTTTACTAATATTAGAAATGCGAAAGTTTGGATGGATGTACCATAGATTAAAGTCAGAAATAGAACATAGGCTACTCAATTTATTCCTTAATTCCACACAGGTGAAGTTGTTTGCGACAGCTATATCAATATACTTCAGAAAACTCGTCCAACACCGTTCCTAGTTTACGATTATTGTAAATATATTTGTATTTAAATCGAAACTATTTAAATGAAATAACCAAAACCCATCACAATAAACAAGATACATGTTTATTCATTAAAATTACATCTATAATTTCAATGGTTAATTGAAAACACTAAATAAACAAACAAACCCTCACGGCGTTGAATAAATCACGATATTAATTGGAGTCCGTTGCGTGAACGTTCAAACTAGTTTCAATACACCACTGAATAAACCATTTCAGTACAGATTTGTATTGACGACCTGATAATTAGTAGTACAAATTGTACAACATTATAAACATGATGAAGTTAAATAATTATAAATTTAAGAAATATGTGACACAATGCCTGTTAAAACTCAACTATAAACAAACAGAAAATCTTCTAATAATTCAAAAATAACAAAAATAATAAAAATAAAAACACAAATACAAACACACACATACACACACGTGCGCTCTCGCACACATGCAAGCATACTGTATAAATTAGTACCTATTTAAGGCTTAGATTAAAAGAAGGCACTACCTCCTGTAACACAGATCCCCACCTACTACAGGAGGCAGAGTCCTAAGAAATTGTAATATTTTGTGGATCAATAATTTCTTTTTTTTATGATGATTTCACTCATCCACTGTCATGACAGAGAACAGTAGAATCTTGATATCTAAAATGTCGAAGGAAATGAAAAAGTTTCGACTTATTGAATCTTCGATTTAACTATACTTTTACTAACTTCGACTAACGGTGGGTTTCTGAGACTAGAATCCCCGTTTAAAACATTATGTTCTCTGTTATGTCAAAAAGGTAGTAGGTAGTTAGTAGATATCGACGGCAGAAAGCGGAAACGTCGTATCTCGAAAATTGGCCCAAATAAGTTAACATCAATTGCTGTAACTAGTAAAAATAATCAATGAAGTAGTAACTTTAGAACATTCCAATTAACGGTATCAAATAACGCTTAGATTGATAAAAATATGTTCCAAAGTTCAACTTCCTATCTTTATTAATTTAGGAGTTGTGATTTTTTGAAATATTTTTTTTGGCTCTGGTGTAAAACTAGATATTTTAAGATACGACAAATTCGCTTTCTTCCGTCGATATGTACTAAAATGCCTACGCGGAGAAATAACATAGATCCTTAATAAGTTTAAAAGTCTTAATGTTTTGTATATTTTGAGTTATATCTGTTTACATACAAACAATTCAAAGCGACAGTATTTCTCAATATTTGAATATTTATTAAAAAAAAAATTTTTTTTGCAAAACAAAAAAGTGTCAACAGTACGCGTGGGTAATGATACCAGTTTGTCAATAAATTATTCCGCCTTTAAGGAAATAGTATTCTACCTACGTACAATAACTCGATTCAGATTAAGACCTTTACAGCTACTGTTTCCTATCAATAGAGTACATCGAACAATCATTGCTTACAGACCTACAGTCTAGCAAGTTCTAGTTTCACACGAGTGCTGAACATAGAGGCAGAGCAGTAGTCAGTGCAGTACTACTATAATTTTAATTTTTGACTATAAATATGGACGCTGTGGTAACAAATTCTGCCACTTTGAACGTGGGGTGTAAAATATTGACACTTGAATTAAATTGATACTTCTTTACGGACACAAAAAATTACTTATCCTTAAAAACTTACAAAGAACTATCAACAAGCAATCAATTACAGTTTGCTGTTTTATATCATAAGTAAAGACGCACTTATCAGATACTGTAATTCAAATGTTAAAGTTTAAACGCAATCGTACAGTCAAAAACAGTGCAATTTTGTGTAAGCTTTTTGCGTTAAAACTGTTGTACTGCATTTTCTACTGCTCTACCTGACTGTACTCCTTGTGAAATTATCATCACAGACAGTCGGGTACCACCGGTTTGTATACCGATAGATATGATAGTGAGATTACAAGAGAAATTACAATTTCAAACTCAGTCAAACAATTACTAAAATTACTAACTATATTTTAGCTACAGTTTCTTAATAAAGTCCCGTTAGTTTAAAATATTCACTAACACAAGGTATTACTAATTAGAAATATTTTGGTAGTTTTTCATATATAAATAAAGCACTCAAGCCTCTTAATCCAGGTGGAGCACTCAGAGATTATAGAATTTTAAATAGTCTGTCCTGTCAGATGTATCTTCTTGAACTGATCGGCCTACCATTTAAACGGCCCAATGGATTTTTTCATTAGTCTATTGAGTCCATAGTATCAAAAGAGAAATACCCATTGGTCCGATTGATGGGTAGACTGAACAAGCGGGAAAAACCCGTCCTGTAATAAATCTTTCGTTTCTTTTTCATTTATCATTAAATTAAATGACAGCGATTGCTTTTAATACTGTGTTTAAACAACAACTTTTTATTCTTTCCTTCCATTATTGTAGCCTCATTAAGTCTTACTAATATTATAAATGCGAATGTTTGGATGGATGTATCGATGGATGTTTGTTTGAAGGTATCTCTGGAACGGTTCAACAGATCTTGATGAAATTTGGCACAAATGTATAGCATAATCTAGAAGAACACATAGCTACTAATAAAGTTTTTTTTATTCCGCGCGGACGAAGTCGGGGACGACAGCCAGTATGATATAATTTGAATTATTATACAATTGTTTTGTAACCGTTTGTCATGGGAACATCAAATATAACATTACATTTATTATTTATACAGACCACTACATACATAGTTACATGTCAGAAATTATTAACACAACCAAATGGAGTGATGTGACGTAAACTATGTTACATTACCTTCTACGGTGTTTAGTCTTTGACTTATATTCAACTAGCAGTCGCACAGTTCGTTAGAGTGAAATTAAAAAAGTAGTCTATGTTATACTTCTCCTACATGAATTGCTTTCCATTAAACGTCCTGTTCAAATTGGTCCAGTCAGGTCTGTCAGTCAGTCAGGTTAGCAGGAGCAAACGGAGACATGCAGATAGACAGACAAAAATTGTAAAATTTGTTTGCGTTGTAATTATCTTCGACACATAATTTGCACGAATCATGAAAATTTATTTTGATACTAGCTGTTGCCCGCGACTCCGTCTGCGCGGAATTTAGTAGCGTATGTGTTTTTCCAGGCCATGTTCTCTCTCTATGCCAAATTACAGCGAGATCTATGCAACCGTTCTGGAGATACCTTGTAACAAATATCCATCCAACCATCTTAACTTTTGCATGTATAATATATTAGCTGTCGTCCGCGACTCCGTCCGCGCGGAATAAAAAAACGTAATAAGTAAGTATTCTGCCAGACTATGTTCTACATCTGTGCCAAATTTCAACAAGATCCGTTGAGCCGTTACAGAAATATCTTCAAACAAATATCCATCCATCCATCTAAACATTCGCATTTATAATACTAGTAAGATTACTTACATATACTTGTTACATTGTCATTAACTGCATAGATTAGGTCGACCTATGAACTTAAACGAAACACTGAGCTTAAGGGTTTGTATTATTAAAAAAATATATCTTATATATAAAATTCTCGTGTCACAGTTTTCGTTCCCGTACTCCTCCGAAACGGCTTGACCGATTCTCATGAAATTTTGTGAGCATATTCAGTAGGTCTGAGAATCGGCCAACACCTATTTTTTATACCCCTATTAAGTTTTTTTTAAGTGTGCGCGGATGGAGTCGCGGGCGACAGCTAGTGATTCAATATAAATATTGAAGTAACAAATGAACATCGTTATTAATATTCCCTAAAGCATTAAAAGAGAAAGTGGCCCTATAAAAATTTTTAATTACTAAAGTCTCTGTTAAATCATCTTTGACCGTTTCGATTTCATTTCTATTACCATTTTATGTGGATTGATATTTTTAGTTTTATTATAGTCAACAATTTATTACAGAATAAGCGTTATCTAAGATTCCCCTCTTACTTCAAACTGATTTAACTGTTATACGAATTGGCCGCTCCCCATGTGTAACATCGACCACACAGATAAGTGTGAAGTGGAAGTTATTACGTTTTTCGTCTGATGAGTGTGTTTACCGGATAACTCTAGCCCTCTTCTCCTTCCCACCCTTTTCTTATATCTTAAATACGGGAAGGGGAAGAGATTTATTGGAATAAGGAAATATACTTTTTCTGTACTTCCTCTGTTCCTTAGGGCGGGCAACTCTTACTGCAACTCCGTACAAGTATACTCGCATACTTTACTAATATTATAAACTAGCTTTTACCCGCGACTCCGTCCGCGCGGAATAAAAAAAATAGAAAACGGGGTAAAAATTATCCTATGTCCGTTTTCTGGTTCTAAGCTACCTGTCCACCAATTTTCAGTCAAATCGATTCAGCCGTTCTTGAGTTATAAATAGTGTAACTAACACGACTTTCTTATATATAGATAGATGCGAATGTTTAGATGGCTGGATGTTTGTATGAAGGTATCTCCGGAACAACTCAACGGATCTTAATGCAAATTGGCAGAAATGTAGAAAATAGTATGGAAGTACACATAGGCTACTTATTATTATTTTTTTAATCCGCGCAGACAGAGTCGCAGGCAACAACTAGCATAGTAATAAAATATGAGTTAGAAAGTGCACACAAAATTTAGAGCCACCTGTCTAGACTCCAGTCGAGATATCGGTATAAAAAAGTTACAAAGCCGACGTTAACAATGATAATAGGATGATTACGTCACCATCGTGTTGCACAGAGAGTTTATCTTTAACACCTGTCTTCCTGCATTCATGTTCACCTCGTTTGACTTTCAGAGTCGCGTAGGCGTCGTGTAAATTGGTTGTCCGTCGCAGCCCCTTGTTAATTGTTCTCTGTACTTACCGTTCAAGTATTAATTGAAGTTACAATGTTCGAAAGCGACTGCTCTTAGTTTACAAAACAATACAAACAACTATCACCTTAATACGAAAGCAATAAGGATAAAAATCACATAACGATTGGTTAACTTAGGTGCGCTATTTTTGCGTAGGTTGTTCTTCAGGTTTGAAATATTGTGTGACAATACACGTAACGTTTTGGTGAAATCTGAACATTGGAGGTTGTTTCTGTTATCGCCTAGCTGACCCAGTTATATATACAAGATAACGATTCCGGATTTGAAAATGATAAGAAATCTAATAATTTATAAGATTTTGAAAATATAACCTGATAAATTCTAGGTAAGGATTTATTTGTATTAAGACATACAGACATTCTTTCATTGTATATATCTATTCGTTGAACCCAATAATCAATTCTCAAGATCGATCGGTAAATGACTAGTATGGGATTGAGTACCAGAATGGATTATTAAGCCTGTAATTTAACTGTATGAGAGAAGACAGATAGTATAAAATGGAAATTTATATTTACACTGCCGTATGTACAAAGTACATTATAGAATTTAGAACAGTATATGTAAATATTTTAAATTAGGTACTAAAGTTAAGTACATATTGATGACGTACATAGATTGTGTAATATTTAGACAATTATCGTGGCACAAAAATCATTGGTCACACTCACATTTAGCTTATCGTGAAGATCTTGACTTACATATAAAGAGTGTCAAATCGAAGCGTACGTAATCTGATACTTGTAGGTATAGAAAAGTGCTACGAAATTTTACAGTTCGTAGGCCTTTTTAGTTTGTGCTAAATCGACCGTATTTTTTAAATTACTTTATTTTATCTTACTTTTTAGGGATGGTCAACTTGATTTGGTCAGAAATCTACTATTTACTGATGAAACCCTGTGCAATTTTCCAATTACAACGTGAAATCGTCAATGAAACAGCATAATTCAACACAAAATTATTTAATACTTTTTTATTTTAGTAAACGGGAAATCTGATTATGTATACCTATGTGAGCATTACGTCTCAGCATCTTCCGCTATCCCCGGTTGACTACCCCTGACATAAGCATTCTACTACATTAACATTTGACGTTCAGTTCGCAACGCATTAAACGATTTCATTTGATCAGCTGACCTACGGAAGTGGTATTGTTATCCTGTCATACGGGACAACGGAACTTCATATAAAATTCATTGTAAAGGTTTTACAATGACTATTGTATACATAGTCACATGTATTCATTGTACCTATAATTTCATGGTTAGAACTTTGACAACTCATTTACGAGTCACCGAAGCAAATTAATGTTGATATTAGGGGATAGTATAGCTTCTCAACAGTGAAATAAAATTTCAAATCGGTTTAGTTGTTTCAAAGCTTATTCAATGATATGAAACAATCAAATCTTTCCTCACTATAATTGGTATATATAATAAATTAAGTAGGAAGATTTAGTTAGTCACGAATTACTGCCAACTTTAGACAGAGGTCGATTAATAGAAGGCAACGCATCTGCAATTGTCGCTTCACTATTTAGGCGAACTCAGATGACCGCTTACTCGTTTGCCACCTTATGATGTAAAAATAAATGTGGCATTTATAATAAAAATTAAATATAACAATCTTTCGCATCAATTCATTTAATTTACAATAACTTTATCTGCATCAATAAATTCATCTAACCAGGTCATAAGTAAGATATCACGCGAGCTAAGACGCTAAGTTTCTTAATAAATTAACACAACAAAAGCGAAACAATTTCTGTAGCAATAATTCATTCCATTCGAGGTCTAGTCTACGATTGAATTTAATTATTAACGTAATAAATTACATATATCGTTATCCAATAGAATGGATTTTCCTGAATTCGAGGCTCTATTATATCCTTGTATTCAAATTGATTTTAATATTTAATATTCAATAAACAGATTAATGTAGACAAAATTATATCATACTAGCTTTTACCCGCGACTCCGTCCGCGCGGAATAAAAAATAGGAAACGGGGTAAAAATTATCCTATGTCCTTTTCCTGGTTCTAAGCTACCTGCCCACCAATTTTCAGTCAAATCGATTCAGCCGTTCTTGAGTTATAAATGGTGTAACTAACACAACTTTCTTTTATATATATAGATAATACTTTTGTTTCCCAAAAGTACGTGAATAGACCATCGACACTCTTTATACGAAATGCACTTTAACGTCTGTCTTCTGTGTAGTTGGTATATTGCACCGGTCGAATTGACCCATTCGGCTATACATGTAGACAGGAATTTGATTTTAATTATGATTTATTTTCTACATCTGTGCAAAATTTTATCGAAATCCATTTAGCCGTTTTGAAATTACGTTATAATAAACATCCACCCATCCATTTATCCAAACTTTTTGGACATAGGACATATATATGGACTTATTAGTCCATAATATCTGCCTAAACCGACGTCAGTTGTGTTATTGTTGATTAGTACTTAATTTGTGAAGGTATGACTAATCTAAATTCGTTTCTTTCTTCTCCAAAAACTACGATACTGGAGTATTCTTTATTTGGGAAGTTAAATTAAAAAAGACTATTTGAGCTCATTATAATATACTCGCCAACTAATTGTTTGGTTACGGTAAATTTTATTACAGTTTTTAGTATCTTTAATTGACTATTGAAATTGTTACATGTTTGTTTTGTTATTATTTCACACCGCACATCTTCAAGGGGCAATGAACTCTAAAATCTTTCGCAACAAATTTAAAACTGACTAATTAAATTACACATTGTGTGACTCTAACTTCATTATTAAGTTTACTTCAAATATGAACATTCAAGTTCAAAAAATATTTTTTTACGGAAACATTTTTTGTCAAAATCTATAATTCTCTAGCAATTTTTGAAAGATCGAAGTTAATGAGTTAGTGACTCTGTTACATTACACAATTCAGATATGACAGCTGATAGAGATTTAAGGAAGAGTAAGAGAAAAAGGCAAAATATTGTTGAATTAATGTTCTATTGCAGAAGCAGTGAATCGGGCGGAGTGTCGTTGGGAGCACATCTTGTGTGCGCAAGAGTCGCCGGATTAACAGATAAGCAACGAGCAATGTGCAGATCTTCACCAGCCGCTATAGCCGCTGTTGGAGACGGCTTAAGGTAATCATAGTCCTAATACGTTGACTGTCCGTTGATTGAAATTGTCATACACGTCTTTATCGAGGACCTAGGAGCCTACGTTACTAGACCTTAGTCAACAACGATGGCCCAGTGCGAATTGATATAACACAGGTCTTTTAAATTTTGTTCGCAGTTATGTTACCTTCAACATAAGATGGCAATTCCACATTTAGAAAAGAAAAGAAAAAAAACTTGAGAGGTGTCAAGGGACACCCGGATGGAACGAAGTTCCTTTCTATTAACTAGTGAAGGAACCAATGTTTATTCTATGAATAAAAAACTTAAGTCTTCACAAGAAGTACATTTTATTTCTATGAATTTTCGTTATATATTGTCACGTCGTTGCCATGGTGAAGTAGCGCTCATTCGTCGTTAACATACTTACTATAGCAAAAAGTGTCGTGATAAGTTTTCGTAAGATTTTTTCCGTCTAGCCCCCTTTCACAACGCGCGATAAGGAACTTCGTTCCAAAATTGTAATGATTATAGGAAATGGGAACCTATATTATTTTGTTACAACATCAACAACAACCCCATAATATATTCTATGAAAGGATGTACTGTATTTGATGATATTGTTGCAGAATGGCGTATGCGGAGTGCCGGGAGCAACTCAGTGGGTACAGATGGAACTGTTCAGGAGTTGGAGATGGAAATGACTTTGGACATGTGATGCCTTTAGGTGAGTATCTTTACACACACAGAGTAATATTATATTTATTTAAGTAGTTAGACAATAATTTCATAATTAGTGTGCCACGCAGTTTTACTCATGCCATTTGATCAAGTTACCTTCTTATTAAAGTTCATACCTTCATAATAATGTAATAATCAAGTTATCAATTCCAAAAAATATTGTATTTTGTAGCTTGATAACGACCGAATTTAAATTGAATAAACTTTTTGAGCCTTAACATAAAAACTAAGTGTTTCAACTGCATTTTAGCTTAAATAAACATACGTCAACCATTTTAATCCGTGACTCTAGCACCCGGCACAGATTTTTGACAAATCATGGTTATTGAAACATTATGCGTAGGATTGCGAAATTCGATCTTTATCAAAAAAAATGAAGTACTTATAACGAAAGCAGTGTGGTGATACATTTTTAGTGTGAAACATATCACCACGTTGACGTCTATAATATCAATCTGCGGTCATCAAAGGGTTAAAACTCGCGTTTAACTAAACAGTGTCTAATAGTATTTTTGGATAACTAAGCAGTGTACTTTTGGAGTAATACTGTTAGTCTTTTTTCTAGTTTTTTAGATATTATAACTTTATGTTTATGCGGCTGACATAAATGACGATTGCTAAATCGTTTTTAATCTTCACATTTACAACAAACATTAAATTAGTTATGTATATTGTAACATAATTAAATAGTTTACGAAGATGCCATTGGTTCAAGTTCAACACAATATTGTTTTCAGTTCGTGACGATCACCGCCCACTGATTCGTGATCCCCAAGTAATATATTGCCGATCTTACTGTCGACACGTTTATATACAGGTTGTTCCAAATAAATTAGAAATCTAACAGTGCTAGTGCCCTTAGCATTACTTGCACAAAATGCCCGCTCAACCGGTGCAATAATACTATAGAGCAGATTGGTGCGAAATGGAAGTAATTACCCGTTCCGTTCTAACAGTGTGTGCCATAGGCCAAATTCTGATCTTCTTCCTTTATCCACCCTCTTATTATAAAGATGGGAATAGAAAGTGGACGTAGCAGGGAAAATTAAACCTAAATTTTCTCTTCAATGACTAATTTTCTGAAACTCCACGACTCCGAAATATAATCAAATATGTATTTAAATACGGAACATCCTATATAATTCCGTGTTATTTTCTGTCCCCTTCTGTCATAGGTTAAACATATTAATCACAATTAATCATAGAGTCATCGATACACAACGATATCGTTGATTTGTGACAATAAAATGGCACCTTTATTAACATGTATTGCGTCGAGCTATTGCGATTCGTTAACAATAATTTATTGTTTACATATTTACATAAAGACAATGTAATTGTTATTGTAAATTATATATTAATTTTATATAATGTTATAAATTACTTCTATGTATAATGTTGAATGTCGCCATTATTTTAACTTCTAATTGTGTTATTTTATGCATTTATATTGAATAAATCCTGCAATATGCGTAACCTTTGTAGCAATTAAAAGACTACGTTACAATCCTCTTATTTAGATTATATTATTTATAAAACAGCACAGAATTAAAAACAAACATATACATAGCCTATAATATGGCCACATCCATCAGCTACCTTCCTATCTAAATCCGGTCAAAATCGGTCAAGCCGTTCCGGAGATTACCCGGAACAAACGCGGCTTGCTGACTAACATACAAACTGACAGACAAAAATTTTGGTTTATTCAATTTTTATCAGCAACGTAAATACATTATGTGTACGAAATGTGATTTTTTTGCGATATTACCTAAATACACTCCTATTTTATTAATATGATAGATAAAAGATTTTTATCGTTAAGCTTTTTATGGTGAGCTTTTTAAAAAAGTAAAAAACTCCCGCTAATAAAAATTACTTATTATTTTGATGTTCCATATAACTTGATATATCAATACTAATACTAATATTATAAAAGCGCTTAGATCGATGGATGTTTGTTAGAAGGTATCTCCAAAACTGCTAAACAGATCTCGCTGAAATTTAGATTGCTGTAGAACATGCCTGGAAAAACACATTAGCTACTAAGTTTTTTAAACTCCTCGCGGACGGAGTCTAGTTATCTTATGTTGAATATGTTCATTCATAACACTCACAAGTTATACAAGAATGGTAAAAATAAATATTTCCAACTATCAAACGACAAACTCAATATCGTATCAATCAAACGACAAACTCAATATCGTATCAATCAAACGACAAACTCAATATCGTATCAATCAAACGACAAACTCAATATCGCCACTCAAACTCTCAACAAACAAACAAATTAACCGCATTGAGCCATAAAGGTACACAGTATAAATAAATTCCCATACCGTATACCGTAAACATTTCGATGCATTTCAATAGCTACTTCGTGTGAGCTTAAATCAATTCACAGTAATATAGGGTTGGCAACCATGTTATAAATCATCTGCATTTAATAAGTCGAGTGTTTAAAATTATTTTAAACGAAATTTTAATCTTATGAAATCTTTCATCTAATTTGGTAACTTTAGTTAGAACTTAATTAGAACTTTTTCATTTTAGACCACAATCACTGATTGTGGCTTTAACTACAATTTTTTTAATGAAAATTATTTAGAATATTTTAAATAAAGCATAAATAAAGCTATAGTAATACTAAATATTACAATTTATAAAAACCTATTATTTTTTAATGTGTTTTTGACAACCCTAAGTGGTCAACTGTATGTCATCGTAAAACATCGAAATGAAAACAATATAGTAACCGTCCGGGAATCACTCCAACCTGTCCGTCAATTAACGCGTCTGGGAATTAAACAAACAATTACCAATAAATACAACTTACTATACTTGTATATATATCTTAAAAGGGTAAATAAGAAGTGAATAAATTAGCTATGTTGGAAATTATAATTTGTTCGAATTGAAGTTCAAATTTCATGCTTTAATTCTGACATTCCATAATAATTACTAAGACAGAATTTTTCTGATTTTACATCTTTGTATATATAAAAGAAAGTCGTGTTAGTTACACTATTTATAACTCAAGAACGGCTGAATCGATTTGACTGAAAATTGGTGGGCAGGTAGCTTAGAACCAGGAAAAGGACATAGGATAATTTTCACCCCGTTTTCTATTTTTTATTCAGCGCGGACGGAGTCGCGGGTAAAAGCTAGTATGTTATATTTTCAACAACCTATATTTTTACAATTTAACTTTTTTTTAATAACTATTATAAGAAAATGTTAAATAGTATAATGGCCGACTTCTGTAGAAATTGACGTTTCTAACGTTACAATTTTTTAGTTTAAATTTGAAACTGCGTATAGTTTTGTTATGTTCAAGCCTTGGTTTCGGAAGGGCAGTAGAGCGTGTATAAAGGACTACATTTTTTTTTCTCTCAATGTCAAACTTATAAGAAAATAAGTTCACATTTATCGTATCTTTGTTATCAAAGGATTGTGAACTCCGACAGCTTGCAATCGGACCAGGTTCTCGGAATATAGTAACTGCAATTCAACAAGAGACGTCCATACCTATAGGCAATTAAAAAGATTTTTTTTTATTTAAGAAAATCAATCTGTGTACGATATAACTTAGACTAAGTTATGTATAAGTAAACGTTGAAGTCTTTTGTATGTCAAGGTAAAGATCAAGTATTACTTTGTAGGAGAAAATACTACTCGGCTTATTTGTAAAAAAATATTATTAATGTACTTCATCAGGTGTAATTATGAGTTAAATTAACTAACAGAAATAACTTATACGTGTAAAGAAACTCTAAATTTAAATGCATATGCACTTATGTATGTATGTTATTCAAGTATATATGTTCTTAAAATATAAGTCGTTTTTAGATGTCTTTTAGTTGAATTGCAGTTTATTATATACCTAGACCGATTGTAAGCTGTCGAAGTTTACTATCTAATTCCGTTGTCTTTAATTTTTTCATAAATGAAAATGAATTCCTAAATCTTTTTCTAAAAAGTAATTTGTAATGAAAAAATGTTGTTATATTTATAAAATTTTATTTTTAAAATTATTAATTAATTTATCGTATTTATACGACCCATAATTTATTCGTAGTTGAGCACCCCTGCACAATATCAACACAAGTCAATTAGTTCCTTTCGTATAAATCACGACGTGGGTGTGATATCGCGCCTGTTTTGTTTCTTTTCGTTCACCTGTCAGACCTTTTAATTGGTTTTGTTTTTCTTGCCAATGATTTTGTTTTATACATAGATACAAATTGAAACAACAAAAGCTCTTTTTTGTATTTTATGCTGTCATTTCGAACTATTAGACAAATTACTATCAACCTTTAACACGAGACTAGGTTCTAATACAGCAATTTAACCACAATATGGCTGCACTTGTAATTACATATATTGTCATCCCTTAAATTCTCTTTCGAAAAACAAAGACAGAAATATATGTTTGAAAACAATAGTCAAAAAACAGAGTTGAAGTCATATTGTGCTAATGTTTTGTATAATTTTTTACACCCACAAGTTGACACTATCGATCAATATAAATATAATTATTTAATCAACGTCAAATTATAATAACAAGTTGATATAATTAAGCTAAGATATGACTTAATTAGATCAACTTCCGAAACATGTGTATCAAGTAACAAGAGTAATTTTTTTTAATCCTCAACATAAACTAATTAAACTAAAGTACGAAAAAAACTGATTTGTAATAAAAAAATTAATAATCTCTACTGACTGACCGAAGAAGCGTAAGTCAATTTAACCATTTAACATTCAATTACCAGATATCAAGTTATTCCTTTAATACTAACTCTATTTGATATTCAAATGTAAACCTTTAGTATCCCACGCATTATAAATAAATAATATTGTAAATTATCGTAATACATAAATCATTAAACACAATTACATAGTCCTATGTACTTATTGTTATGTAAAATTATCACTTTTCTATCTAATATATAAAATCCTCGTGTCACAGTTTTCGTTCCCGTACTCCTCCGAAACGGCTTGACCGATTCTCATGAAATTTTGTGAGCATATTCAGTAGGTCTGAGAATCGGCCAACATCTATTTTTCATTTTTTTTTTAACTGCGTGCGGACGTAGTCGCGGGCGACAGCTAGTCTTCTTATATATCAGTTGAATCTCTAAGAGTCGTAGAGCCCGAAATAACATCATTTGCACGAATGGGTTTGCTCTAGCGGTGTAATACCACGACCGCACAGAAGTCACTCCACAAGTGGTAGAAATCCCGCATTTCGTCTGATGAATCTGCATGCTAGTATATCATAGCTAGCTGTCGCCTGCGACGCCGTCCGCGCGGAATTAAAAAAAATGTAATAAGTAGCCTATGTGTTATTCTAGACTATATTCTATTTAGGTGGGAAATTTTATCACGATCTGTTCGGATAAACAAACATAAATCCATCCATCCATCTAAAATTTCGCATTTATAATATTAGTAAGATATACAATAAAACATTGTTACATACGTTCTCTAAATACTAAAATAACCAATTATAAAATACAAGAAGTTATGTTAGCCAAAGTCAACATTGCGAAAAATAATGCTTTTTCATCATCTTGCCCTTATACTTCTCTATTTTATGTTACACTATTTTCATTATTATTTTTTACGACATATAGTACATAATAGTATTTTTTACACAGCGACAAGGGAAGCAGCTTTCACATACGCGATAACATCTGCGGGCGTGACGCACGCACTAAGCGCGGCGTGCGCGCGCGGCGACTTGCCAGCCTGCCACTGCAACTCTAACAGGTAACTATAGATTTCTTTAAGCCAGTACCAACACTATAAAAATAAAATAAATGCAATAGCAGGTCAATTCATCTACGTGTCAAGCAACTCTCGCCAAATAGTACCCTCTACTCAAATTGACTTAAGGCGGATTTTATTAACAGTGCGCATTGTGAGGAGGTTCTCACCACTAGTTGCTTCACTGATGCGATTTCGCAGCTCTTACTAATCTATATATATAAAAGAAAGTCGTGTTAGTTACACTATTTATAACTCAAAAACGGCTGAATCGATTTGACTGAAAATTGGTGGGCAGGTAGCTTAGAACCAGGAAACGGACATAGGATAATTTTTACCCCGTTTTCTATTTTTTATTCCGCGCGGACGGAGTCGCGGGTAAAAGCTAGTTGTATATAATAAACTTTTTATTATTAAGCGTTACTAAATTATATACATTATCATAAAACGTAAGTATTTTTATTTATACCTAGGAGAAGAATGACAGGTCCATCAGAGCAGTTCCAGTGGGGCGGGTGCGGAGAAGCAGCATACGGTGCACGCTTTGCTCGCCGGTTCCTTGATGCCCGCGAATTGGAGTCTGATGCAAGAAGCCTCATGAACTTGCACAACAATAGAGTCGGCAGGAAGGTGAGCGAGGTAGATGTCAGAGAGAGACTGAGTTTGTTTGTCTATAAGTGCTTGAAAGATTTAAAAAGATGCAATTACATTCTAAGTTAGTTTAATATTTAAAACGTGCTTTGATGATAATTACCCAAAATATAACAATTATGAATGCTAAAAATAAAAAGTGGATTAAAAAGAACAATTGAAATATTTAAAAACACGACAAAATAAAAAATAAATATACGTTAGTAATAACGATTGATAACTGTTATTTATTGGCAAACGATCCGCAAAAAACAGGTTAAAATTTTAAAAGACGGCTTTAATGTTTCGTAATTTTTTTTAAATATACGACTATGCATTTTTTATCTGTTTACGATAACAGTTGCGTGTTGAGCCACCGAAAAAAAGAAAGGAAGATTCGCAGGTTTGTTATAAAACAAAACGATAATTCTACTTTGCGTTCGCTTAATAAGATGTTACAAAAATTCTCAGCAGTTACGTGGTTAATAAAGACCCCAGGGGCTTTATTAATTATTTACGCAGCTTGTAATTTGCTTGTATTTTTATTGGAATGCCGTAGCAAAATGATATAGGTTTAAACGATGCCATATTACGGTGCATACTTGAAGATAAACATGCGAGCTTTAGATGGTTTTTATTAATAAAGAGTCAAATGTGAAAGATATTTTGCAGTTGGGTTCTATATCTTAACATTATATTCGTTATAAATAATTAAAGAAATAAACATGGATTTAATTTAAATATAATACATAAAAACTAAAATATGTCATTAAAAGGTGTCCCTTTAGTCAAGGTTCCGAAGATACTGGCAGCGTTCCCCCTTTGAATGGCTAGACTAATTCTTTGTCCGAGGTATTGAACAACGGCATAAAATTCGATGTTTTTTTATTCCATTTAATTTGAATATTTCTTAATTAACATTTTATTATATTTGTTAATACATTAATTTCTGTTATTGATCTATGATCGAATTCGATGGAAATGAGGAATATTATTTTCATATTTCGCTGGCTGGCTTCATTTATTATCTATGAATTTATTTTTGATAGTTTAAATGTTTAATTTGATATCTATATATATAAAAGAAAGTTGTGTTAGTTACGCCATTTATAACTCAAGAACGGCTGAATCGATTTGACTGAAAATTGGTGGGCAGGTAGCTTAGAACCAGGAATAGGACATAGGATAATTTTTACCCCGTTTTCTTTTTCTTTTTTTTTTTTTTATTCCGCGCGGACGGAGTCGCGGGTAAAAGCTAGTCTATATATATAAAAGAAAGTCGTGTTAGTTACACTGTTTATAACTCAAGAACGGCTGAATCGATTTGACTGAAAATTGGTGGGCAGGTAGCTTAGAACCAGGAAACGGACATAGGATAATTTTTACCCCATTTTCTATTTTTTATTCCACGCGGACGGAGTCGCGGGTAAAAGCTAGTTACAAATATTTGTGTTTTTAATAACTCTATGATTACAGCATTAAAAAGTTAAAATTATTTAAATTGGTTTGTTATAACTTTTCATTTCTATTAATCTTAGTTATATATTTGCAATTTAATTCTAAACTTAATATAAATCATTTTATGTATTTTCCTTTGTTTTATTTTTAAAGCTCGATTAAATTTTACAGCAAACAGAAGTGCAGTAGTCACACACAAAGCTATAATAATAGTCAATGGTCACTTTACACTAGAATTAAACTTTTGCACTGCAATCATGCAACAGACATTCGTATGACTGCTTATTTGTCTTCATACATTTCCTTTTGATGTACAATTACCGTAATGTTATTCCATTTGTAACCTACAATTGCAATCGTCTTTAATTCCATGAATGCCAGGAACTGTAATACATTTGAACTGGACTTATTCCATGTTATTTTGTCTCATTTGTATAACTCCCGTTTATGTCTTTTCTTAAGAACTTCTTAAAGGACTTATATTTTATTACAACATCGTGAGTTCCGTAAAAACAAAATTTTTGTCTTCTTTTATTTAAAAAAAGCGAAGACAAATTTATTTTGTATATATATATATATATATATATATACATAAGTTAGATATCTATCTGGTTAATAACAAGGGTTCTATCACAAATATTTGCGACATGCGTTTTCATAACAAACAATCCCAACAAATTTTGTCGATAACATTAAGAATATTTTCTTACAAATTTTCATACTAGGCTCCCTAAACAGTGGATATTACAAAAGATTGACTATCTCACGCACCTAGAGTCCTTAAATGAGACATCTAAAATCAGGTATCATAGTTCATAGTGCCCAATCAACCTCTTTTAATGCAGCAGAACCAACTGAAACTTTCTTCCTCAGATAGTAAAAGACCTAGTGCGTCGCGAGTGCAAATGCCACGGCGTGTCCGGTTCATGCGCGCTCCGGACGTGCTGGCGAGCACTGCCGCCATTCCGGACGGTCGCCGCCGCGCTAAGGGAGCGATACCACCGCGCTAAGATGGTCACCCTCCACCCGCCGCCGGACACTAATGCACCGCATTCGCATCTCGTTATACGAAGGTAAATGCACGAGAATTACTTGTTTATTTATGAATTATTTACACTTTATTCTAAATAGTAACTTTACTTAAAACTTAAAACTTTTTGAATAACGCCCGTAATGTAAAGATTTTGTAGGAAGACTTTAGACCACATCTTCACCTCATCGGGTGAGATTGTGGTCAAGCGCTAACTTTTTCAATATAAAAAAAAGACTATGCAATACAAAAGAGAGAAATTTAATTAATTGAATAATATAAAAAGAGTTTAAATGAGTAATTTAAAGTGGTTCTTAATACAAAATTTAGTACGAGAAATCTATAATGCGAGACCATTTATCCATTATTAAGTATCTGTTAGTTTACTGTGAGTGTGTTAAGACGACTGACAACCAAATACTTGAGTATTGACTTGTCCGTCATCGTAACGCGTCATCAAATACAGTTAGTATAATGTAACTGCAGGGCGCGACAGAACGCGGGCGTGGGCCGTCAGCCGCGCAAGTCTGAGCTTGTATTCCTGGAGCCTTCGCCCTCGTACTGCGAGCCCGACACTGCGGCAGGCTCCTTCGGCACGCATGGACGGCATTGTAACAGGACTTCTAGAGGTAACATCAGTTGGCACATCGGGATTAAGGCGTAATTTACTACCTGTCGTGTCAACTCAATCACCGATTGTATGCTGAAGTTTTCTGGCTAAAAAATACATGTAGAACTGTTAAACTACCTTTAGTATCAAAGAGGTTTATATTTATTTAGCAGTATTTTTAAAAACAGTATGAGAAAATATCCTTATGTGGAATAAATGAGTACAATGGTTAGAAATCTCTCCTTTTCTGTAATATAGTTGACCAATTTCTTCAAACACTATTACTGTTCTAACCGTGAGTTTCTAAGTCTAAAATCTCCATTTAAAACATATTGCTATCTTTGTGTTGTTAAAAATAATCACAGGGATGACGATATGTTTCATACATAGACTAGCTTTTAGCCGTGACTCCGTCCGCGCGAAAAAAATAATAGAAAACGGGGTAAAAATTATCCTATATCCGTTTCCTGGTTCTAAGCTACCTGCTCACCAATTTTCAGTCAAATCAATTCAGCCGTTCTTGAGTTATAAATAGTGTAACTAACACGACTTTCTTTTATATATATAAGATTTTGGATTCAGAAACCAACGGTAAATTAATTTTCTTATCTTATAATCAGTTTTAAGACTTATAAGAAAGTGTTTTACTAAAATAAACTTTAACCTTTGTTTCAGGGGAAAACGGTTGTGAAACTTTATGTTGCGGTCGCGGCTACAACACAATACGCACTGTTGAGGAGACAAAATGTCGGTGCCAGTTCCACTGGTGCTGCCGAGTTACCTGCGACAAATGTATCACTCGTACTGAAACTCATGTTTGCAAATAAATAAATGTTTCTTTGACTTTTTTTACGTCTTATGAATTTTACAGATCAAAAATAATAAATAACGCCATCTAGCGATCAAAAGCGTAACACGTTTATATACTACCGCCATCTAGTGTACTTTATTATTAAGTGCTATGATATTTTGTATTACGTTATGTTAGAACTATTGTACAGCTGTTTGTTTTATTATTTAAAATGCGTAGCATTATTATTTGTGAGTTATATTTTCAGTTTTTATAAATATATTTTATTGCCATTAACATGAATATCCATGTATACATATTATGCTGTAATTCAATTTATTTAGTGTAGTTCAAATTCATCATAAATTTGTCATATCGTTGAAATATCACTATAATAACAATTTTACGCTTAATTTGTATACGTCCATATTTAAATTGCCAGTTTTTAAAAGTGTTGCCATAGCATAAGTCTTAATTCGTCTATTATAATTATATTTAAGTGCTTGTGTGTATTTAAAAATATCCCTGTAAATGATAAACACTTAAAATGTTTAATTTCTTGCATTATGAAATATCTAAATATTAATTTGAAAGACGTCGTAACATAAAAAAAATATTCTTGCCAGTACTTAATACATTCCCTGAAGAAGTTCTCAGTGTAATCATTTTTTTTAACTTTATAATTATCCGTCATCAATTTTTTATTATTCCATCAAAATGAATTTCTTAAATGCTTTAAATTCATTATTGTATATTTAAACGTAGCTACATTTTAATAGTACTTAAGAAAACATTCCGCATAGTAATAAGGCCTAACTTATTCATTTTACCATTTAATACTTTTGTGAAATAAATTTTATCAGAATAATTACTTTTGTTTTATTAATAAGAATCTTGTAATATATAAAATTCTCGTGTCACAGTTTTCGTTCCCGTACTCCTCCGAAACGGCTTGACCGATTCTCATGAAATTTTGTGAGCATATTCAGTAGGTCTGAGAATCGGCCAACATCTATTTTTCATTTTTTTTTTTTAACAAATTAGTCGCGCGCGGACGGAGTCGCGGGCGACAGCTAGTAAAAAATAAAGTTGCCAGTTCTTATAATTATTATGTTTAAAATAAAAATAAAAATATCCTCGTTTTCTGTAAGTTAAATAATAATGGAAAATTACATTTTATGTTTTACCCGGAATTTATTTATTATGTAAATAAATACTTCCAATAAATGTTGTGCTAAAGTATGTCATTAACCCGTAACTTGATCACATTAAGACAGAATAAGGAATTCAATTTAAAACAATTATTTTAATACTCAAGATAAGGTAAGTTATTATAAAATGCCAGATCAACATTAATTAAGCCATTATACTAAATATTTATACTCTATCGATGGAGATGATAGACGGCGGGCGGAAACATTTAAATAATTCTATTGTAACCTTACAACCACATCCGATCTTCGATCAGATATTGCTCATGATTTTCCTATGTTCAAAGCAACGAGATGATAAGATTTCTTGAAGAAGTTAGATTAAATATAGGCGTATGTAAGTACCATAAAAACATTACTAGAAAAATTCGATTTTATTGGACCGTAGCATGTCTAAGCATTTAAAATAACGTTCCTTTGCATATGATAGTTTCCATCGATTCAATTGACCCGACCAATAATCTCAAACGACCTCAAACTGTCAAGAAAGCAATTGGAAAAATATCGTTTTTTTAACGTTGGAGTTAATGTGAGATAACTCAATTTAACTAACCAAAAATGTACTATACATTTAATTTAATAAAAACAGGTTCAATGCGTTACGGTGAGATCACCAGTATTAAAAAAAGAAATCTTTTAAAACTCAATCTTAAAGAAAAACAACAACGAAAATTCGATTTATCCGCAACTGTCACTTACCATAAAATCGATTTTAAAACGAATACGAAAACTTCAATAAAGTTTCTTGTTACGAAATTAAAAGTGTCAACAAAGCGGATCTAGTTATGAAAATTCAAGTTTTGTAAATTAAATATTTCATGAAATCTCTCTGAAATGCCTAAACCTGTGTGCGTACAGTGTAATACAAATGATTCCTTACTTTGGCGAAGCGCAGAGAACGGTCAAATATGTAATGAATGTCATTTATCGAACACCGTAAAAAAAGAATCAAAATTAGACACTTCAGTGGCGAAATCTGAAAATGATGAGAAAACAGAAGATAAAGATAACGAAGGAAAGAACGGGAAGAGTGATGAATCTACGCCCGCTAAAGCTACGGGGAAAGGAACCAGGAAAAGTACTAGAGCGACAAGATATAAGTCTAAAACTCCAGCACCGTATTCCAAAACTTCGGCGCCGCGGGGAAGAGGTCGAAGAAGCATTTTTAAACGACAGCCATTAAAGGCTCCGACAGCTACAGCCACTGTAGTCACCAGTGATTCTATATTTTATAAGGTAACATATAGAAACTTTTTGTTAACAAATTCAACTAAAATGAATTGTCGATTAAAATAAATAAGCTTATTCAATCTTTTTGGCGCCTTACTATCTGATGCGCATTGTACAGCGCTGTTCCCCTGCAAGCTTACACACTCCACTACACCTAACATTTCTCACAGTGACTTGTGAATTTTCGAGCTGCCAAGATACTTGAAAAGAATAATACAAACCTGTATTGTAAATTGTATCATAATATAATTCATTACTTATAAAAACAACTAGCTGACGCCCATGACTCCATCTGTGTTGAATTAAAAAAAAAACTTAACTGAAAGCCTATGTGATCTTTCAGTATTTATTCTATGTTTATGTCAAATTTCATCAAGATCTGTTGAACCCTTCTGCAGGTACCTTCCAACAAACATTCATCCATCCATACATTCAAACATTTGCATTTATAATATTCATATTTTATATCTTTTGCAGGGTAGTTATATGCAAGTAGGTGATATAGTTTCTATGATAGATGTAGAAGGTGGCACATACTATGCTCAAATCCGTGGTTTCCTCACCGACCAGTACTGTGAGAAGAGTGCTGTTATAACCTGGTTATTACCAACCAGGGCCAGTCCACCACCTGAAGAGGGTTTTGATCCTGCCACATATATAATTGGTAAGGTTATACTTTAAAATTCCACTTTTCTAATGCTGAGAGGAAGGGATTTTGATATAGTGGGGGTAAACCTTTCCCTTTAGGGAAGAAACATTAAAAAAAACTTGAGAGGTGTCAAGGGACACCCGGATGGAACGAAGTTCCTTTCTATTAATTAGTGAAGGAACCAATGTTTATTCTATGAATAAAAACTTAAGTCTTCACAAGAAGTACATTTTATTTCTATGAATTTTCGTTATATAGTGTCACGTCGTTGCCATGGTGAAGTAGCGCTCATTCGTCATTAACATACTTACTATAGCAAAAACTGTCATGACAATTTTTCGTAAGAATTTTTTCCGTCTAGCCCCCTTTCACAACGCGCGATAAGGAACTTTGTGCCAAAAAGATTTCAAGCTGATGCCCTGAAGGGAGACCATACATGGTAAAGTCATACAGCACACCTTAGTCAATTCTAAAACACTCTTATTTATAATACCGACACATAAACACACATGTGAAGTATCCAAGGCCTAGCTTACATGAAAACATAGTCTCCTGAAACAGCAACCTGGAAGCTAGGGCTTCAAGTATCTGTAAGTTTTATCGAACAAAGATTTAAAAATCTTGCTTTTAATAGACATCTAGATATAATTCATTAGTACTTTAGCAAAATTATTATTGTTTTTTTTAGGTCCCGAAGAAGATTTGCCACGTAAATTAGATTACATGGAATTTGTAATGCACGCCCCTTCTGATTACTACAAAGATAGTAAAAGCCCATACCCTGTAAGTGAATCAAAACTCAATGATTGCAGTGGTTTTATTTGGACTACATTAGAACCAAAAGAAAAAACACACTAATATAAATTACTGTTATGTTTATCATAGTTATGCAATATATGTCTTTTTTAATGCTGCAATGTGTTTATTTATTCTTAAAAACCCAAACTGTACCTTCTAAATTCAGCATCAAAAATATTTTTCTGTGTTAATTGTGTTTAATTTGAGAAGGGAGTCATTGCCTCAATGAGACAATTCTTGTATCACAATAAAGGATTGGGGTAACAACTTTTATTATTCTTTTAACATGAATTTTATTGTTTACATTGTTTTTGAACGAAACTGCCAATTGTCAAAATTCATTCCACCAAAGACTACAAAATCAATCTTATATATTCATTCGAACGTGGAAAAGGCGAGAGAGATCTACAGGACGATTGCAAATAGAAGTCCTTAATATCTGCCTATGCCTACCCCTCTGGATTACTGGCGTGAGCTGTGTTCTTTATTATGTCCGTACTCTATGACGTATCTCTCATAGTTATTTACTCTTTGACTTTAGACATATTTTATCTGTCACTGTCATACTTATTAGCAATTGAATTGTCAAAAAAATTATCGAAGTACCGCTTCAAAAACAAATCCTGAATTCCATATTTATATTACAAATATACTTGTGATTGTTTATAACAATTTCAAACAACTACAATGAGTCGTAAAGAAGCTCTTTCATCGTTTATACAACAAATTCATGGGCGGCCGGTTGTTGTAAAGTTAAATAGTGGTGTAGATTATAGAGGTAAGTTTGATCAAATTTATTACACTAGAATGTTTAATGTAATTTTAAATGAAATGTTGCATTTAGAAAAATATTGACCATAAATTTTCAAGGAATCACATATGCTTAAGTACAAAATTATGTTTTCATATTTTATAACCTCCAAATATGTCGCCATTTTTTAATATATTTACGTATAGTTATCGTTCTCTATTGTTGTAGTTGTTATAAAAACTTGTCATTTCTTTCTTATTTCAGGTGTTTTGGCTTGTCTTGACGGTTACATGAACATAGCCCTTGAACAAACAGAGGAATATGTCAACGGTCAACTCAAGAATAAATATGGAGATGCTTTTATCCGTGGAAATAATGTGTTGTACATCAGTACACAGAAAAGAAGGATATAGCAAAGGCCCTAAGTTATTTTTAAGTTAATGTAAGTGATTAATTACATATACCATAAATAAAAACTTAATTTTTTTTTTCTTTTCTGTTTTTACTGGTACTGCCATCTATCGGGCTTTCAGAAATGTAAAATGTTATTGGTGAACATTGCCATCTATTAGTGAGTTTCCATATTTTTAAAATGATAACTTGTATAATTTGAGAAAAAAGTGTTTTCAAGCAACCTTCAACTATAGAATATTCTTTGAATTAAAAATGCGGAACTAAAATTATTTTCCTGTTTTTTTAAAAACAAGGTTCTTTTTATAATAAATGGAATAATGTATAAAAATAAAAACAATTCTTGTTTATTAAATTTTATTTTTTCGTATAATAAAACTTTATGTCACCATAATCCTGGAATCAAAACAAAAACTAAAAATTAAATTTGTCAACAAACTCAAATACATGCTAAAAGTTTGGAAGTTTTGAGTTAAGTGTTCGTATCTGGTCTCATAAAAAAAAAACATTTACCTTTATAGCCTCATTGTCTGAAGCTTTACCCTTCCCTAAATCTGCAATCAATCCTTCACCTCTATATCCATTTTTCATTTCGTAATCCTTTCTATTCGATTTCCCAATTTCTGGATCGAATTTAACATCCACTTTATAATTCAAAATCCTCCTATCGAATAATGGCGCCCAAAAACTTGAAAATAGAACACTCTCACAGACCACTGAAAATGTCAACATTAAAAATAATAACTTCAACATTATTATGTTGGTAGTAAAAATATTTTTGACGTTTAATTCGCGCGTATTTTACGTATTAACGCAATCAGCTGTAGGATTCGAATGATATTAGGGAACTAATTTTCACAACGTATAAGAAAATAAATAAACTAGTGGATAAAGTTGTTTTGTTTAACTTAACATGTTTCAAGGTTTTTGCTCTGTAGTGTTATTCTGTTAAGGTGCATGTAATTTTAATTCGTAAAAAATAAATTGATCCTCGGACATTATAAAGTGGAGATAATAAGTAACAATTTGAAATAATATTTAATAATATCTTTGAATGGTTTTCTATTTTTTATCGAGGACTTGACTGATTCCGAACGTTTTTTCAATTAAAAATTGACATAAATTACGAAATTATTATATATTAACTAGCTGTCGCCCGCGACTCCGTCCGCGCGCATTTAAAAAATGGGGGGGGGGTTATGAAAAATAGATGTTGTCCGATTCTCAGACCTACTGAATATGCTCACAAAATTTCATGAGAATCGGTGAAGCCGTTTCGGAGGAGTACGGGAACGAAAACTGTGACACGAGAATTTTATATATTAGATTTTCAATTACCCACCATTTATTTTTTTATAATAAAATCTGAGTTAGAGTGGGTAAATCAAAGAAGTTTTTATAATTTTTTTTTTACAGTGGAGACACATATCTTCCCCTTAATTATGTAATATTGTTTAATCCTATACGACCTTTACCTTGGCTCAAGATGTCAACTTTACGATATACTTGTGTGCACAATCGGTCATAACTGTTAAGTAATGTTTAAAGCATTTACAATGTGAGGCCCAGTATATGTATTTTTATATACTACTAGCTTATGACCGTGACTTCGTTTGCGCGATTGAGTGCAAAAATACTTAGTAATTAGCCTATGTGTTATTCCAGACTATGTTCTACATTTGTGCCAAATTTCAACAAGTTAGCCGTTTTTTACATACATGGTAATAAATGTCCATCCATCCAAACTTACGCATATAATTCTGCTTTATGTAATGGTTGAAGTCATCAGTATCCTAGATAGATAATTCTTGAAGTATAAAATATTTTTCTTGTAAGATAAATGTGTAGATATAATGAATAACTTAATTTTCATTACTTATAGTTGCTTTCTGAGACCAAAATCCCTGTACACTTTGAACAGAGACAACAATATGTTTTAAACGGAGGTTTTGGGCTCAGAAACCTTAAGGTCTTAAGTAGGTGTGTTTGTTCTTTTTGCTTGCAAACAATTTTATCAGAAAAATTAAAAAAAAAAAACAGATAAATTTTGTTTAGTATATTTTATTAAAAATAATCCTATTATACAACTAGTGATTGGTTTAATATGATTACTGATGTAAAATACCTAATGAATGCCCTCTAGCGGTGAGTAGGATTTGTATTGATACAAGTCTGGACCACCGTAGCCGTACAACAGTTTGCCTTTACCATTCTCGTCGTAGTATGGATAACGGTATTTCGGTCTGGAAAAAAAATGCCATCAACTAAAGCTTTATAAGAATAATGAGATTATGTCATTAATCAAAATCGAGAAACCATTAAATCAATTTACTACGCACTGTGCCAGTCAATAATAACATGTTGGGGTTGGGGGAGTGCTGCTAAAACCTTCATGATCCAGGCCTCAGTACAAAGATCAGTCATCAAAACCATGCTTAGAAAGCCCTATAAATATTCTACAGACAAACTGTACAAAAAGGCTGTTGTTCTTAGCGTAAGAAAGTTTTATGTTTTAAAAAACACTGTTAACGCACCACATAATATTAACTACCCCTGGAGACGAGATAAAATGGTCTACAGAGTGAATAAAGTGGTGAATACTCCTTTCGTGCAACGCTACGGTCTCTTTGCCAAGGCGTTTACATATAACAGAGTGGCGATGAACTGTGACATTAAAATAAGAAAACCTACGAGGCAAAAAGTATCGTGTCAAACTGGCTTGCCTCGCCGTAGGGCGAACTCGAGGATAATCTGGATTTTAATAGGCTAAACTAAATAATCTGATCTCAACTGTACCTTTAATCCTCACGACACAGGATTAGCCTAGTGTGAGAGTTATTGAAAATAGAAACTATAGAAATAAGTCAACTTTGTTAATCATAGATTAGATATTTAGCGATATAATCGCTAAATATAAACTGTATATTCCTTTTGGAAATAAATCTTTTCATTTAATTTCATGAGTTTTCTAAATATTTAAGTTTTCGATACAATGTTTCAAAAAGTTAAAATTTTTCTGTTAATAGATGTCGCTTTTTATAAATTTACTTAAACGCGTTACCTCAAATAATGCAATCACAATAAAAGGAATTTTTAATTAACAGCACGTTTCTAATATAAAAGAAAGTCGTGTTAGTTACACTATTTATAAGTCAAGAACGGCTGAATCGATTTGACTGAAAATTGGTGGGCAGGTAGCTTAGAACCAGGAAACGGACATAGGATAATTTTTACCCCTTTTTCTATTTTTTATTCCGCGCGGACGGAGTCGCGGGTAAAAGCTAGTTTGAAATAAAACCTTTTTGAATTTGTACGTATTTAAAAAAATAAAAGTTACCTTTCAAAGTACTGGAAGTTTGGTGCTCTGGGCTGTGGCACGGACGACTCTGATATTATCGCCATAGAAAGGATAATAACGGCCTAAAAGAAAACAAAAACGAATATGAAAAACTATTTGAACCTGGTTTTGTGAAGCAATTATCGTACAGCGCCATCTATTAGGTAATAGCTTCATCACATTAAAATTATGGTCACGAATTATGTAAAAAGTGTATTGACACACTGACCCATAATTTCTATTTATAACTTTTAGGCAAAAAAAAAAAGGATTTTTCTTAAACTTTCATATAAAAACTACTTGTACAATTAAAACACTAAGAAATTAGTTATTAAAAATCAATCAAATAGTTTGTGATAAATTCATAATGCGTAATTATTAAATCACATTAGAAAAAGCGGACTTACGCCACAACAATTAATAATTTAGAAAGTTGGAAAAATTTAATTTTGTTTAAGCTTTTTATTAACAATAATAAAAAATAAAAAAATAATTTAAGAAAACGAAACATACCAGTAACATTAACAATTTCAAACTTCGTTCCATATTCAAAAAAATAACCAACGACAACGGAGCGTAAATTAAAACTTTTTAAAAAAACAATCACAGGCAAAGATGTGGCGTACGTGCGTCCTCACAGGAACCGGTTACAAAACTGTTCCACTGGTGGTGGAACTTACGTTAATCGAATATTAATTAGTTTTTATGGGTTACTTAACAAGTCATACTTATAATTATAGGAAATGAGTTTTAAATGTTCATAAGATAATTAGATAACTCGAAGAATTACTTGCTAAAGTTACTTTTTAGGATTAGTAAGTAAAGTTTTCCTGTTTTTGTAGTTGGACTTACTAATTTTGATATTTGGTAAAATAATAATAAATCGTCGTGAAAATTCAACAAGTTATATTTTCTAAATGTAACTTATACTAATTAGATTTTTTTTTAAATGTATATTGTATTTCGAGCTACAATTTTTTTTTTACTCATAGTATTTTAATCTGCGCAAACCCAGTAATACACAATACGGACATCAAAATTTTGATACAAAAATTAGTTTTATTGAATACTAATTAATTTTGTATCATCATAATATTAATTTTGGTTTAATATACTATGATTGTTGAAAAAATATTTATATTATAAAACTGTATAAAGTATCAAAGTGTGTCAGTCAAGCTACATTGGTCAGAAGTGAAAGTATAACCGTGTAAGTGTACCGTAATGTAGAGGTTACTGACGTCACAACAATTCTAGAATGTTCCTTTGACTTTTCACAGAATTCATTCGCTTTTAATACTTAAAAAATAGTAAAAAATAATAATTTAATAATCAAACTAATATATGTTCCTGTCTCTGTAGCCCTCACTACTGGTTGTACAGTCAAAACCGTTTATAGCGACATCGTTTAGAACAACATACCGGTTAAATTGACCAAAATCAAAGGTCCTGGCTGAATGTTATTACATATCTGTCCTATTAATACCTGTCACCGGTTGTTAAAACTATCGGTTTTTACGACTCAATATGAGTAGTCCCTTCGATGTCGTTATAACAGATTTTGACTGTATATGTATTATATATAAAATGTATTATATAGATAACTAGCTACCGCCCGCGACTCCGTCACCGCGGAATTAAAAAGAAAACAATAAGTAGCCTATGTGTTCTTTCAGACTATGTTCTACATCTATGGCAAATTTCATCAAGATCCGTTGACCCGTTCTGGAGATACCTTTAAATATCCATCCATCTAAAGATTCGCATTAATAATATTAGTATGATAAGTTAATAAATAAATATAAACTAATATTATAAATGCGAATGTTTGGATGGATGTTAGAAGGTATCTCCAAAAGGGCCGAAGGAATCTCGATGAAATTTACCCTAGATATAGAACATAGTCTGAAAGAACATATAGGATACTAATTAAGTTTTTTTAATTCCGCGCCCGTCGCGATCATCTATAAAATGTATAAATGATTTTGCTTAGCTCAAAAATAGCTAAGGGTTTCTTTTAAAGATCAAGACTCTGAGTGTAAAAGTTTAACTATTTCTGACAAATAAGAGTAATGTCCCATATTATAGTAACCAATACTAATATTATAAAAAAAGGAAAGATTTGCATTTTTGTATGTAACAAATAAACTCCAAAAAGTATTGAAGCTATTAAAAATATATTTTACTGTTACAAAGCTCATTATCTTTTTTTTATTTCGGGCGTACGATGTGGAAAAAAAACTATTTAATTTTTTATTTGAAAATTAAATAAAACACATTATATATTAACATGTTTATTTATTTATCTAAAAAATGACTAGAACATAGATAAAAAGCAAAGATTGAAGAATTTTCTAGATACTATCACAGTTTAAAAAAGGCTTATTTTTACCAACAAAGGTAAAATAATAAAACTAGAAAAATCTTCAATCAAAACAAAATAAACTTAATTATTATATTTTTAAGATAATTATAACAAAATTAGATTTTTTTTTACCATCTTATGGTTTTTAAGGCGTACTATTTATAATTTAAGAAACTATTTTATTATTTGCATTTATATATAAAATTTAACGTAATGTTTTTTTTGCAAACTGTACAATATTTAAAAAAAACAACTAAAAGCTAATATTTCATATTCATTTTTTTAAGATTATTTTTTATTTATTTATAGAAGATATTTATTATTAATTTTTTTTATAAGCTACGCTATTTTTTAACGCTTTATTATAAAGAGAAATTTTAAATATTTATAAGGCATTATGTTTTTTTTTTTCATTTTTAAAACCAACACAACAACTATATCAATAAATGCAAAGCACTTATGGTATCTTAAAACATTATATATTCGATTAAATATATATATATATATATATATATAAATATTATATTTACCCATTTTCCATCTTATCTTAAATAACAAGAATTACTGAATCCTACTAAACTATAAAATAACTATTATCTGACTCGAAGGACCAAAAATTTTTTTGGATTTTCTAAATTTCTATGCAATAGTAATGAATTTGTCTATTTTATTGAAAATTTAATAGATTTTAGAGTTTCTTTACAAAGTTATTGGATTTTATGGATTTCTTTGCAAAGTTAATGGATTTTATGGATTTCTTTGCAAAAAATAATGGATTTTCTAGATTTCTATGCAATAATTAATGGATTTGTCTATTTTATTAAAAATTCAATAGATTTTAAAGATTTCTTTGCTACAGTCAATATAGAATATAGAGTTTCTTTGCAAAGTTATTGGATTTTATGGATTTTTTTGCAAAAATAATGGATTTTCTAGAGTTCTATGCAATAGTTAATAGATTTGTCTATTTTATTAAAAATTCAATAGATTTTAAAGATTTCTTTGCTACAGTCAATATAGAATATAGAGTTTCTTTGCAAAGTTATTGGATTTTATGGATTACTTCGCAAAGTTAATGGATTTTCTGTATTTCTTTGGACTATTACTGATATAATATCAATTCTACTGTTTATTACAAATCAGCAAGTATCAAGATCTTGCTGATTGTCTGAACGTCAGTTAGTTTGTACGATGCCCATAATTTGACTCTTATGATAAATATAATCCGCCATTTTTTGTGAAATGCTCCTTTTTCTCATCAACATGTATGCGGCTTGTTCAAATTTATGTTGATTTCTTCTTATATATGCATTAGTGTCTGTTATTAGATTATTTAATTTTTCAGGATTTATTTCGTCCATCGCACATTCCTCCATTAAGGGTGGATTAAAACGGAAATAACTACCAGGGGGTAGTAAATCGTTTAATATTAAATGGACACCTGAAAATTTTAAAGTAAAAAAGTTAAGATAAATGATAAATTTGATAAGGTCCTAATTTTATATTTTTTTTTTTTTTACATTAAAGCCAAATAATTATTAAAACTATAAATTTCTATTTAAATCTGAACTATTTTTTATTATAAATATGGCTATATTAATGTAAAAAATGCATTTTTTTATATTACAACTTGGCAAACAAGCAAGCGGCAATATGAATTCGCCGAAATGGCGAAACGAACACTGCCCATAGACATTCACAATTGCAGATGCCTACCCTCAACTATTAAACTGGATAATTTTTGTCTACCCACAAATACTTTAACGAAGTCAAAGTTATTTTTTTTTATTTCTACTTCATCAAGCAAAAACCAACCTTCTGTATCAGTCGCAGAGTCTAAAATCTTATTGAATTTATCTTTCCAACTTGTACTTGAAGCTTCTTTATTCATTCCTTTACTCATCAGTTGATAATCTGAATGTTTATTTAGAGCTCTGCCGGTCCCTACTGAAATAACTGTACCCTTTTTCACCGAGTTTGCCCCAAATAGGAGTTTAGCTTCATGTAAACCTACCCCAGTTGGGTTGTTAACCATTATACCACCGTCCTAGAATTAGTTATTTATATTAGAATACAGAGATATGAAATATTAAAGGAATATTCGTGAAATCTGTCTCGAAGGACCAAAAAGTAACGGTAAGACCAATTAGTGGGATATTTGGTTTTTTATATATCGGATGAATTAGTTTATTTGTTTAGTGTCACTAAACAACCAACAAGCTTTAGCATGCGACTTCGTCTGTGTGAAATAAATTTTTTTAGTAAATAGCCTATGTGTTATTCCAGACTACCTACATTTATAACAAACTTTCGCATTTATAATATACTAGTTATAACACGCGACTCTGTTTGCGCGAAAATTAAAAAACTAAAGAAGCAGATTGTTTTTTTCCATATTATGTTCTACATCTGTACATCCATCCATACAAACTTTCTCATCATACTACTATAAATGCGAATGTTTAGATGGATGTTAGAAAGTATCTCTGGAACGGTTGAACAGATCTTGATGATATTTAGCATAGATGTAGAACATAATCTGGAAGACCACATAGGCTACTTTTTACGTTGTTTTTTGAATTTCGCTCGGACGGAGTCGCGGAGACAGCTAGTTTTATAATATTAGTATTTTTTTGTGACTGAGTAGTCACTCTTTGCCTTGAAGAGGCATTTACAGCTTCACCGGGCGAATAATAATAATAATACGATGTAGGGATTTTCCAAACTTCATTATCGTGTCTCACCTGATGTACAGCGCCATCTAGTTTGAACTCATCAAAGTAAGTAGGTGCAGCTGCGGAGGCGCGCACCGCATGCCACACCGCGGCCCGCGCCGTGCCCCCGAACACTGACCGTACGCGGAAACCGCACTCGTATGTACGGAACAGGAACGGCGCTAGACGAGAGCCCGGGCTCACCACACACGACACTAACGCCATCTATAAATGTACTTCATATAGTTTACAATAGCCCCATCTATAAATGTTCTTCATATAGTTTACAATAGCGCCATCTATGAGGAGCGTCGGAACTAAAACCGATAAATCAAATTGATTTTTTTTTAGTGTAAAAATTAGGCCATGTTCATGATTCACAGCCAATTATAAAAAATGTCAAAATGTGATTTATAGGTTTTTGTTAAGGCACTCTTCAATTGTACTTCATATAGTTTAAACTAGCGTCACCTTTGAGGAGTGTCGGAACTAAAACCGATAAATCAAATTGTTTTTTTTTTTGAATAGTGTAAAAATTAAGCCAATTCCATGGTTCCCAACCATTACAAAATGTCAAAATGTGATTAATCAATTTTTATTCTGACGCTCCTCAATTATACTTTATATAGTTTATACTAGCGCCATATATAATTGAAGACACGAGTGTCTTATAATTATTAGGCTTGAAAAATTAGTTTTTTTCCAGCTTCAGAGTACAATTTTAATTCCAGCACAGTCAAAACGGGATACAAATAAAAAAATTATGTAAAAAATCGCAAAAAAAAGACGTAGAAAAAACTTTTTAAAACGGACATTTTGATCACTATTGTATCCAGCGCAATATATTAATTTAATAATATTTTACCTTTAATATTTCCAGATGTAAAAGATAAACGATTACTTTAAAGAGAGAATAACTTTAACTTAAATAATAAGAATAAACAATTAACGTACTTTAGGCGTGTTATATCTATTGCACTCAGTGAGTGTGCAATCTCTCAAGTTCTCTCGCAGCATCTTCTCCCACGCCTCAGTGTCATAGTACGAGTGCGTCCACACCAGCCGAGAAGTACCTGAGACATTTAAATTTATTAGAAACTAGATGGCGCTGTACTTAAAGTGTTCAATTGGTAACAAAATTGTATACTAGATGGCGTTGTAATCATTTTGAAACACGGTATTGAAGTAAATTTTTTACTTTTCTGTCTTTTTCAACTTACATATTTACGTGGGTTTGTAAATTTTATGTAAATATAAATAAATTAGTTGTAGATTTGAAAATATAATGAAAGAATGCATACGACATTTATGAATAACATCTTAAATGAACCTTAAAAAGGCTAATTGTAACTTAATAAAAAGTATGAAACTTACAAATGACATATTAGAGACTTATAAAAACTTACCACCAATAATTGAGGTATTTCCAAACATCTTCTTAGACAATGTATGATACATCTGATTCGCAGTGTCTAAGTTACCTACACCGCTACCTGAAAACAATATCAAATTAATATTTTTAAACTTGAACACCAACAACGGACATGACTGTACTTAACATTACTACTGTTTTTACACTATATATATAGAGTGTAAAAAAAGTATATATATCTTAATATATATAAATCTCGTGTCACAATGTTTGTCCTCAATGGACTCCTAAACCACTTAACCGATTATAATACAATTCGCACACCATGTGCAGTTCGATCCAACTTGAGAGATAGGATAGTTTAAATCTCAAATTATAGTCGCAATTTTAATTTATTGCTAATTATTTGTCTGTTATTATTTGACAGTCACAATTATCTGTTAACTCCAAATGATTCTAACAGATGTCGATACCTTTCGACTGGGTTGAGTAAGTAATCAATAGATGGCGCTGCTATGGTACATCTACGAACGTGTCATATAAGCTTATTAACTGCGCGCGGACGGAGTCGCGGGCGACAGCTAGTCTATATATATATGTGTGTGTGTGTGTATATATATATAATACACTTACCAATAACAGCAGCTATAATAGCTCCAGTACTAACTCCAATGATATAATCAAACATATCTTGTACTTTTTGACCGGTCAATTTCTCCAAGTGTCGTAGTATTTCTATGGCTATTATACCTCGGATACCTCCACCATCAATAGACAAAATATTAGGACCCGGACCTTTTGTAGGACCAGTATAACCCATTAGGGCTAGGGCCTAGGGATAAAAAACTAAATTAAATAATTAAATACAAATAAAAAAGTATGTTTAGATGGATGGAGGTTTGTTTGAACATATCTCCGGAACTGCTCAACAGATTTTGATGAAATTTGGCACAGATATAGAACATAGTCTGGGACAACACATAGGCTACTTATTAAGTTTTTTTTTAATTCTGCAGGCGACAGCTATTGTGTACAGTCAAACTTTGAAAAGCTAGAAACATTTATAAACAAGTCATTATCCAGTCCCGGCTGGTTTCTGAGATGGAACTCAGGTAAGAAAGAAACCTCTATCAGGGTTAAGAATATCAAGGTCGCTTGGATTCTCACTTATCCAGGGTCGACTGTATTATACTGTATAAAATTAAAGTTTACTTTATACTACAATATATTTAATTCGTTTATAATTCATTTGTTTTTAGTTGACATGAACTATACTTTAGTTTTTTTTTAAGTTTTAAGTTTTTTGTAACAATTTTACTTCAATTAAGTTAGCTAATTAAGCATTTAGACATTGAAATGTTAAAATGAAAATTTAAAGACAACTTTAAATATAAAATGGATACAGAGTCATTTATAATTTTTCATACAAGGTTATGGCAAAATGCCATAGTAATGGTGTGATATTTTACGTCTTCATAAAACATGTAAAGTATTGTTTTGCCAATTTACATTCACTATAAAGTATAAGAAGACTAAATTAAATATAACAGCATGAACAAGAAAATTACTCCTAACAAAATGTAATTGTTATTTAGTCATCATCAGTTCACTATACGTCCTCACTGAGGGGCTTTGAGCCTACCCTAAGTTAGGTGTGACTAGGACATAGTCAACCACAGTCAAGTGCGGGTTGACTTCACACATATCATTGAATTTCTGCTCAGATATTTGCATCACGATGTTTTCCTTCATCGTAAGAATGTCGGATAAATGTACATATGTAAATCGAAACACAAAAAACACATTAGTACATGGCGGGATTCGAACCCAGGACTTGCAGATTGCAAGTCAAGTGCTTAACCCACCGACGCTTGGTGTTATTTAGTAGTAATATATAATCTATATATATAAAAGAAAGTCGTGTTAGTTACACTATTTATAACTCAAGATAGGTCGAACTGATTTGACTGAAAATTGATGGGGAGGTAGCTTAGAACTAGGAGACGGACATAGGAACTTTTTTATCTTGTATACATTTTTTTATTCCGCGCGGACGGAGTCGCGGGTAAAAGCTAGTTTTATATAAAGTAGAACCTGGATAAGTTAGTCATTATCCGATCTTAAGGGACAACCTCTATAAGCGAGAAACTCGGGTAAGGGTAACCTCTATAAGCGAGAGTTCTTTGCAGTCTCACTTATCCAAGATGTACATATTGTTGTCTTTGTCATGTTAAAGAGTATGAAAGAAATGAAAATATAATACAAGAGAGCAGAGAAATTCTTTGATGAAAATTACCTCATTAACAATCCCTTTAACTTCTCTTGTCATATCTGTGTCATCCCTTAATTTATTCTGTACTCGTAATAAAGCACGGACAGCACCCTCCTGTTAATAAAAATAGCATTTATCTTACTAATATTATAAATGCGAATATTTGTATGTATGTATAGATGTTTATTACAAGATATCTCCAGTAAAGTAACACAAAATTACAGTGCTAATGTAAAATGTAAACAAGGTCTCCGACCCAAACTATGTCGGGGGCTAAAGGAAAAAAAAAAAAGATCTCCAGAATGGATCAACCAATCAAACATAGTCTGGTGTTACCTATGTTTTCTATAGGCTGCAGTTTTTTTAAGTTACGCGCGAAAGAATTCGCTAGAAACATTATAAAACATAATTCTAAAATCACATCAGAAATTGGCTAATAAATTTAGAAGTCTTTTAGTTAAAATGACGTTAGTTCTTTACTATTAAATATAGATTTCATTTATTCACCTTAATAGCGTAATCCCTAGCTTCCGGATACTGTATTAGATGATCTATAAAGTGCTCCGTCCTCTTCCGCAGACATTCCAGTGTCTCTGCAGTCACTATTGCTGATATGACATAGGCTGTACGTGAGTGTATTGATGTCTGTAAACGACATAATACTAAATAACTGCTTAATGTAACACTCATATAAAAAAAATACAGTCAAATTGATAACCTCCTTCTTTTTGAAGTCGGCTAAAAATTATGTGGGAGCCTTGGTTCCTGAACTAGGGCAAAGCCTTATGTTTCAGGAGCCAATCCCTTCCTCCTATCATTAAATTAATTTTACATTTAGTGACAAAATTAAAAAAAATATATTTATATTGTTGTAAATAAAGTTGAAAAAAAAACTAAACGAAAAAAAAAATAACTAACTTTTTTTTTACAATTCTAATACTGTTTAGTACATTAAAAATCGTATTTAAAAAAAATTTGATTTAAATCCAATCCATGAAGCAAAACTCTAAATAGCCATAAATGTGTCAACCTAAATTTTTTTTTCTTTATAGTTTTGTTTATAAATGGATTTACGATTATTGATATATTAATTAGTTAATTTAACAAATATTATTGTTATTTAACTTAGAGAAGAATAAACACAACACAGAGTAAGAAATTAATAGCAAAAAATGTGAACCTAAGATACAAAAAACTAATATATTCATACTGTTTTTGTAGCTTTAAAATTGGCATTAAAAGATGTTAAAGATACCATATTTGTTTCTATTTATTGACTTAAGATTACTAATATTATAAATGTTTAGATGTATGGATGTTTATTAGAATGGATCTCCAGAATGGCTGTATTTTAGCATAGATATAGAACAGTCTGGAAGAAGACATAGGCTACTAATTAAGTTTTTTTTAAATTCCGCACAGAGTCGCGGACGACAGTTAGACTGTAATAAAATCCATCAACTTTCACAGATATATTGATAACATATTAAGGTTATTTACATTTCCTCATTCGTACTATCACGCATTTATCAGGTCCCCTACTACTGTATATAAACATATTATATGTATGTTATCATAATTATATCACGCTATATACATGCCTCCATAGATAAGATATAAAAGATCATGTAGAAAGTTGTAATTTTTTTTTTACTATCTTTTGGAATAAATATTGTGACAACCATTGTGTTTTTATCTTTTTAGTACTAAGTTGAATATATCTTTTGTGGGAATTAGGATGATATTTGGCACAGAGATAGATTACTGTCTAGACTAGTAGATAGGCTACTTAGTAAGTTTTTTTTATTTTGTAAGCGACAGCTAGTGATAATAAATTTTTATATGAGTGTTTAAAATATACAGGGTAAAACATCTCAGATCACCGAGAACACTCCCAGAGATCACCGACATCAACGGGTTGCTGGAATTCTTTGGAGAGTTGGGTTGGCTGGAGTGAATCCAGATCCTGCTCACACGCAAAATACGCACCAGTCGTGGAATTGCGGAAATCGAGCTCTTACAACTAACTATGAGTGTTTAAACAGTGAGAAGACAGAAACTGTACTAACCTTTGTAATAATAGGTTTATTTGATTTCCAACTTTGTTCGGATATTTTTCCAAAATGCAAATCTTTTTTCAATTTTAAACCTTGTAGGAAACTTTCGAATGTAATCTCTTTTGCCTCCGAACCTACACTAAGTCCAGCCTGTGACTTTTCTTCTGTTTTTTCTATTGTATTTTGTTTTTCTGTCTGTACATCTTTTGTAGTACCTTCGATTGTGGAAGCATTTAATACATGAGCAGGTCTGTTGTCAATAGATTTCGTTCCTTCTTTAATTTGTGTCAATCTTATTGAGACTGCTTTTTCGAATTTCTTGATTAAATCTGAAATTTAAAAATTCCAAATTAAATAACTGAATCCTATACAACATGTAATGGATACTTTCTCAACAAATTACTTAGATTTCCATATAAACATACTTTTAACAACTATGTATTTATTTGATGATTGTTATAATTAAATCTCCTTTAATTAAATAATTAATTAATATCTAATCTCACTAACTCTCAACTGACTTATTGAAAATTAGTGTCCCCATTGGGAAAATGGAAAAAGACACTCTAGAACTAATTACTTATTACCAAAAACTAATTATCGTACTTATCTAATTTTATTTTATATTCATTTAAATTAAATTTATTTTAATTTTAATTATCATACTTATCTAATTTTATTTTATATCAATTTAAATTAAATTTTTTGATCCCACAGTCAAATTATTTTATATAATTTTGTGGGACATAGTTCTATTTTAAGCTATTATTGTATTGTAAATAAATAAATAACAATATTTGTATGTGTATTATTCAGATAAAAAAGTGTTACTAAATCACAATTAAGTATTATTGTCAGTCCACAAAGAAAATATTTGTTTAAAGTAGAAGTATCTCTTTGTTACTGCATAAATTGAATACAGGAAGTTTATTTAAATGTAAACAAGTTTTGGGTTCATTGGACTACACATATTTTGATGTCAGTGCACCAATAAAATGTCATTTATAAATGGATATTTTACGTAATCTAGTAGCCTAAGAATTAAGGAACTATGAAGCTTGTTTTATCTTCAAATTACTGAATATACTTAGTGTAATACAAATTTTTATATTAAATACTTACTCTCCCATTGTTCGGGCGTAGCGGGTTTAATTTTCTGCATTAGTTTTTCAACTTCTGCATTTAAATTTGCCATGGATAAATAGTGGCGTATTATTTTCCATTGTCCCCCGAAGGACGACATGTTACTTTACAACACACTATACGACAAATTAAAGTAAAATATAAAGTACAATATTTTATTTTTCACGTATTATTTCCGAGTCACGTACACTACTGTTTTCGTCCACAACCGAACGCGCACTAATAGATCGAAATGTCTAGATAATATAGATATTTCTGGTCCAGTTTAATGTTTCAGTATCGAGCACTTTACTATCGCACTGCGCTGAGCCTTGTTAATAAATATTGTTAAAATAAAAATAGATCAATGACAGAATTCGCGAATGACGTAAAGTGGCGCGATCAGTGCTACCAACATAACAAAATCAAAACAAATCACGTAGATAGTACGGAAACATTCACTTTATTTCACTTGCAAAAGATAATTCCGAAAACTGATAGTAGAGATATGTTGCTTCAATGAGAACAAGTTTGTTATTAAAACGCCCAGTAGATCAGGAACTACTTTTATATCATTATCAAAACATGTTTGCTCAGCCAATTAATTCATTAACCTGATACGTATTATGACGACGTAAGCCACACCTCCGCATGATAATCACACGTTTTATTTGTAAACAAACATCGTATGATCCGATTTTGAGACGAATCCAAAATTTTCGGCGAACTAGAATCATCAACAATAACATAATATGTTATTGTTAACTCGTATGAGTTATATTTTGTTATTGAATTTAACCCAAACTGATACAAAATAATAAACAATATTTACATTGTAATTTGGATACATTATCTAATTGAATTTCTCTTCTGAATCTTTAGTCAGGGTCGCTATTAAAAATATTAAAACAAACTTGATTAATACTGGATAAGAATTAAGTTGAAAACGTGTTTATTATGTGAATATGACCTTCAAATATACTTTAGTTACAAGTAAGATACACGTCTATTTTATAAATTATTTTTACTTTGTCTCACGCAATGCCAAGTAGAACAGTTGTGTGTCTGTCACTTAACAATGTGTTCTATATTCTATATTAAAAATACGTGATTACTCGTATTGTATACCTTACTAATACTATAAATGCGAAAGTTTAGATGTATGGATGTTTGTTTAAAGGTATCTCTGGAACGGCTCAACGGATCTTGATGAAATTTGGCACAGATGTAGAACATAATCTGGAAGAACACATGGGCTACTTATTATTCGTTATAGGTAGTCGTCGCTGGGTAACAATAGCTGCCTCTTCACCAGTAGATCGGCAAATAGTACTTCAAGTGGACAATGTATGAAACTTATGATTGTCGAGTTGTAAGAAATTTGAATTAACATCTCTCAGATAATCATTTTACCTAACTAAAGACTAGTTTACAAAAAAAATATTTTTAAGGTATATTGTAAACAAGTTTTAATGATGGCATGAACAGTCAACATATTGTGATATATTGTATAAATAAGTCTGAAATTTCTGTAAATGTTTACCACAATGTGTTAAGTCGCAGGTGAAATGCGCATATTCGTGACTAATTTAAATATTTTGCTATTGCGCTGCATATAATTTTGTTATTCAAAATATTATCGTACTGTATCACTTAGGATGTATAGGTAAACATATTTTGTACTAGCAGAATTCTTAGAACTCTACCTTCTAAAGCGTATCTATGCTCAATAATTCTTACCTATTATAGTCTACTATGCATTGTTAGCAGCACATTCACGTCTCCATCGAGAGGCTTCTACCTTAAGAGGTGACTAGGCTTTAGTCAACTCCGCTGAGCCTGTGAGCGTTGATTGTTTAAACCCATATGTGAATTTCTTTGCAGATATATGGAGGTTGCAGTACATTAGTAATTGTTACCAAATTACAAATGTATCATAAAACAAACTAGTTGCTAATTTATCTACTGTTATACATCACATCTGACATATTCATAGGGATACATTCACACACCAACATTCCCACACTTACACTCAAACATACACAATACACACACACACACAAAGCACACGCGTACACACGCAAATACCCACACCAATCTAAAACACACGTATGCAAAACAATTGAATTGTAAAAAAAAGGAAGTTAGTTATTTCTTTTTTTTTTAAAAACTACAAATGATTGTTTTTTTCTTTTCTTTTGTCACTAAATGTAAAATCAATTTAATGATAGGGGGAAGGGATTCTCTCCTGAAACACAGGGCCTTGCCCTAGTTCAGGATCCAAGGTTCCCACATAATTGTGTACATGAGTGTTACAATAAAGCAGTTATTTATTGTCTCTTGTGCCTGCTTGTCTTCTTTTTAAATAATTAAAAATTGAAGTCAATTAATAGTTTAAATGCCTATAATATTTATGCAAATGAAATTTGTTATGCGAATAACAATTACGTAACTTAAAACGTCGCAAACATCTGCGCAATTTACGCTCCAAGGTTATATTTATCTTGACAAATAGAGCTACTGAATACAGATAAAGACATTTAAAATACAACTAACTGTGAGTTTCCACTGTTCAAAAACATGAACAAAAAGCTTTTTGGAAAAATAGTAACAACGTGTATTTAACATAAAGTGGAATGGACTTTTATGATACAATTAAAACAGGAAATTTAATAAAAGACTTTATAAAAAAACAGATGGATATATTTCTTATGAAAAATAAATATAACGAATATTATTAGAGAGTACAATTAAATTCGCTATCACTATATTAAGGCTACGTATAAATAAAATGAAAGTATGGACCGAAAAGGCTATCTGAACCGGTGAGCATAAGTGAAAGTAAATTATAACAGCTTCCTAGCTCCCCCCTGTTAACGTCAATAAATGTCAGAAAAATCCTCTTTGTAACTGTCATTTTGACAGCTGACAGAACCAACCGCGATAGCAGCGCCTCCATCACCGGGCCAGATATCCTTGTTTGACTATACTAACGTTCGTAAACCTAACTCATGCTAAACATTATAACGTTGGCAGCACTGTATACTAACTAAATTTCGAGATGTCAGGTTGGTAGCATTGAAAATTCAACACTATTTTTATGAAAGCATAAGATCTTTTTAAAGAAGACATATTTTAACATTCAAGTCTACTGATATTTTGTTAGGTGATAAATTGTTCATGGAATTACATTATCGCGAGTTACCATTGCTGGAAAAACATGTACAAAAACAATCACCGTGGGTTACTGAGACCGAAATCTCTGTATGAAACATCGACATCCCTGTCACAGTCCTTTCACAAATCCGTGATATTATATTTTAAACGGAGATTTCGGTCTCAAAAATCCAAGTTTTTTACGATATGACGTTTATAACACACATATATCATCTCAAAAGACATACATTTTTGTGCAATTTTAACATTTATTTCTTGCCATTTTACTATTTCAAGGTCAAATTATTGCTTTAGCGACAATTATTAAAGTCAAACGTACATAAGATAAATATTTAAATATTCAAGTACCTAAAATATATAAAACCTATTCTGATAACAAAATCTCTATATGAAACATATAGTTAACTCTGTCGTTTAATAAAACAGAGATAACAATATATTTTTAACGGGAATTTTGGTCACAGAAATCCATGATATAATACATATAGCATTAAACATAGCCAGTCTCTATTATTTAGTCTATACATATTCCCTATTACCTTTCCAAAAAAGAATTGGCAAGTTTTAAATTGCATTTACAGATTTTATGATTAAAAAACTACGACTGCATAAATCCATTACTTTTTAATAAAAAAACAATCAAAAATAAAATAATTGAATTAAAAAAGTATCGTAATAAAATATTTACATAACCTTTACTAAATTTAAATAAAATGCACATAATATGTAAAAAAATGTAGTATTTTGTGTTAAATTGTAATATTTAATAAAAAAATAACCAAAAAGAAATACTATAACAACAAATAAAATAATTGTTATTTTTTCTTAATTAAAAATATTAAATTTTTTTCATAATTAATAACATTGTTGACTGCTTACATTCCATTAGAACAGATAGCAAACTATTTTGCTCGGAAATTAGAAAAAAAATTACTTATTCAACCATAACCTTATTAACCATCAATTTAACTTGAAATTAAACACAGTTTTGACTTCCCAATACAACGTAATACTATTTCAAATAAATGGTTCAAGAAAAACTTATTATTAGCATTTATTAGTTCATAAACATAAAATAAATAATATTAAAGGGCAAGAAGCATTTTATAAATTTCATTACGAGCAACTATATTAAAAAAAAGAGAAAAATAAATTCCATTTATTAGATATTAACAGCAAAATATCCTATTAATTGAATCTTTTCTAGAATATTCTATTCTTGAAAGTTATTTCAAATAACTGTCCATTTTATATGTGCGTTAAGTATTCGAAAATTTTCATTTTAAATAATACAATTCATAGGAATACCACTTTTATTACTGTCACAAAACAGTTTATTATTGCTTGAATGAAATTTCCCATAATACTAAATTAATCGTAGAAAATTGACCGCTGATTATTTCAGTCTACGAGACATATATCTATCTCACTTGCACATATTGCATTAGTACAGTTTGTTCTCTGATAGTTCTGAAATATTTCCTAAGTTGGTAACATTGAGTTGCCTCTCTCTGTCGCACATTACAAGTTTTTTCCATGCAAAACAAACTACGAAATATTTCAGAACCGTCAAAAGATAACTTAATACAATTTCAAATAAGAATGTGCACGAACTTTCGCCTTCGTACAATTTGTGAAGTGCAAAAGATGGCGAAATTTTTCTCGCTTACAAAGGTTTCTCTTTAACCCGAATTTCTCGCTTATGGAGGTTGTCCGTCGAGACCAAAAAATGAATCTCGCTTGTAGGGGTTTTTAAAAATGTGTATTACTCCGGATTTTCACCGAACGACAATCGTTTTAATAAGGACTTATTAAACCAGCATACCATGTTTCGACCACACCGCTCAAAATCAAGTAGGATTGAGAGCTAATTTATTCATTGTTACAAAAAATTAAGCTAAACTCAAAATCTACTAGTTTTCTAGTTATTTTAAAAAATAATAAAAAAAATGAGAACCATCTACAATCAATACCTTTCAATTAAAATATTTTTTATCAAAATCGGAGCACCAGGGGCGGAGCTTCGCGGTAACACACATAAAAAAAAAAGTCGAATTGAACCTCCTTCTATTTGAAGTCGGCTAAAAAATCATAGTTATTGTGCACATTCGAGTTTAAAACATATAATAAATACTATAAACTCTAACTCACCATCATTTAAGTAGTCAAAGCCGCGGCATATTCCTTCAAAGTCTTCAATCCATACCTACCTGTCACTCTTGTATTGTGTCCGCAGACTGCGGGGTTGATGTGTGCGTTGTGTAACTCTGATACTTGTGTTGAACAAGCTGCCGCTGGGTCGCCTGATGTTTTCAGACTGCCTAGCCTATTTTTAGAAGATGGTGTTAAGATATCTACTCATATAACGTTGAGTGAGAACCTTGATAAGCGAGAGTTCAAGGAACTGCCATATTTTTCTCGCCTATAAAGGTTTTTCTTACCCGAGTTTCTCGCTTATGGAGGTAATTCGTCAAGAACGGACCGGATTCGATTGTATTTCTCTTATGAGATTTCATTAAAGATTTAACTGTTAAATTGGTTGAATATTAGCTGAACTGTGATTCAATGGATTTTAATTTAACACGAATCACGCGAGAAACCTTTATAAGCGAGAACATCTCGATCTCTTGGACTCTCGCTTATCCAGGTGCGACTGTATCCCTATGCGTTTAGGGTTGCCAGGTCGCCAAACCTACTAGCCGGATAGATCAGCTAATTTAGCCGGACATTTGAGTAGAAAGGTCGGACACCCTATATTATTTTTTTGTCTCAGTATTAATTAAAAAGTGTAACAAAAACCGTTTATTTTGTCCGGACACGCAATCAAAAAGCCTACCTATCCGGCTTTATCCGGACGCCTGGCAACGCTATATGCGTTTCTAAATCACGTTGTTAATAAAACTAATGGCGGTTTAATCTAGTATTCTCACCAGAATTCATTCCCTGGATGTGCATTCCCGTCCCAGGGGTATGTGATTACTAGTAATTTGCCCGCGTGTTCTCCTGACAACTTTGATGATGGCTGACGGTTTTCTAATTGTACGTTAATACCACCTATAAATTAAATAAAAATCCACCTCACTCGTCGAAATCCGTTCAGTCATTTCGGCTCTAGTCCGTTACAATGAAATTTACATACAAACATACATACAACAAAATGTAATCACACGCCTGCGAAAAACAAATCATTTCAAACAAATTGTACATACCTTTTGGATGTCTTTTACTTTCAAAGAATATCCTCTTTTCAGTAGATGTTTCCACGTCAGAAGAATTTGTGAACAGAGCTAAAAAAAAAGTTCAAATCCATACTTCATTTAAGGACATCGCAAACTGATGATCTAGGCTAGGTCTAGATCAGTGATTGTCAAACATATTTCTTTCACCGCCCCCTTTGGAAATCAATTATATTTCAGAGCCCCCTAATTTTTATTCAGCCCTAAAACTTAAAAACCACAATTTCATTACTTTAATTAATTTCAATGCCCCCCATTTTTTGGACCCCTTATCGCCCCCGCCTAGGTTTCAAACGCCTCCAAGGGGGCGTTATCGCCCACTTTGAGAAACATTGGTCTAGAGGGAGGGAGGCAGCTACCCTTGATATAGTCTAATTCCAAAGTTTTTTTTCTACTTTTAATGATTTAATTATCTAGGGAGGGGAGAGTTGATCTTTCCTACCACATTCAAACTCTCGCATTTATATACTTTTTTTTTTTTTTATAAGAGAAGGGGGCAAAGGAGCAACGGACCGAAAGTTAACTTCTTACCTAATATACCTTGACTGGGATGTAAGAAGGCAAAGTTGACATCTGACACATGGTCCAGCATATCTTTCTTTAGAAAAGATCGTATCCTTTCTAAAAATGTCAGAATATACACGTCCGTTTGATGACCTGATATCATCCATACACCTAAACCTGCAAAATACAACATTATTTTATGATTAAAGACAATTTAAAAGGCAATTTTAATAATTGACATTCACTGCCAGCGATTTGCAAGTTAATAGTAGCAGTGAGTGTGTTAAAATTATTAATTAAGTAATCGGGATTTACTTTTTTGTGGAAACACAAAAAAATCAAAGTACTTTAATTACTTCTTTTTATAATCAAACTATAAATCAAAAGTTTGTCACATTTCGTTACATGAGCGAGAGGGAAGATGTGAAATATGCGTTAACATAAGATAGAAATATGAAATTAAATATTAGGAAATTAAATACTTGTTTAAAACAATTAGTTATTTCTCTCACTCTATTAGAAAGAACAGAAACAAAAATATGTTTTTATACAAGTAAAATCAGTGGAAAGGAAACAACTTACCACATCCAATAACATTAAGGAAGGCAAATGTTCCCGCTTCCTTGGCTCTGTGTTCAGATTCTAACAAAGCCACTTCAGCCAACACGCACAGCCTCTTGTAATACACTTCATTATCAAAAATAAAATTATTATTTGTCTTCACATATCTATCTGTATATCTCTTCTCTTCTGATTTATCTTGAATATTCACATACGAAGTAAGTTCTTCATAAGTATAACTGTGTACCTAAAGAAGAAACACTATTTCTTTGCGTCTCCTTATATATATTTTTTTTATATAAGAGAAGGGGCAAACGAGCAGCGGGAACACCAAGGTGTTCATCGACGCCCATGAACATCTGCAATACCAGAGGAATCGCAAATGCGTTGCCGGCCTTTGAGATGGTGATACGCTCGATTCTTGAAGGTGGCAAACGGTCACATGAATTCGCCGAAATGGCGAAGCGACCGCGGCCCATAGACATTCGCAATTGCAGATGCGTTGCCTACCCTCAATCGACCAAGGAGACTCACAAAAGAGAATATTTAACCTCCTATGCATCTTCTCCATCAAATCCACCTCCCCTTCCCATCCTTTCCTTATAAGAAAAGGGGTGGGAAGGGAAAAAGGACTAAAATTAGTTCTCCGGCACCACACTCATCAGACTGTACTTGGAATTACTTCCACTTGATGCCTGTCTTCTGTGAGGTCGTGGTATTTCACTGAGCGAGGACAATTCGTGCAACTGATGTTCTTGTTGCTAGCGTCTATCACTGTTAAAGATATTTTCCACCAAAACATGATTTTAAGCAAGATTTTTCTAATTTAATACAATTTATTGGTGAAATAAGCGCACAAAATATTGTATTTTTGATATCAAGAGATAAAGAGAAGTGGAAGAGAAAGCGAAAGAGAGTTAGGAGAGAATAAGAGCTGAAAAGAAACACATGAATGAGTCATATAACTTACTTGATAGAATTCAGACCATATTTGTCTCCACATATGTTTGGCTGACTGGTTATTCCTAACGTATGTAGTTTTCAATACATTTAGACAGGTCGTAGGAGTTACTTCTTCTCCGTAACCATTTTCAAGGGAATTCTGTTGGTCCGTTATTATAATGTCTTCGTATTCCATGCGGTTTGCACGTTGGAAACGAGGTCCTATGAGACCTGATACAAAGACACAAAATTTTTGAAAGCTTTCATTGTGGTTACTTATGTCAATATTGTTTTTTTATTTATTTATGGGTGGATAGCGAGTAAAAGGTCTACTGAATACGCCAAAATACCGAAGCGATAGCTACCCTTAGACATCCGTAATTGAAGATGCATTGGAACTTTAATCAACGATAAAGATTACTGAATTTATAATCTGATTTATAATCTTTATATAAAGGTAGAATTTCTCATTGTTTATTAAAATAACTAGCTGTCGCTCGCGACTCGGTCCTCGCGGTATTAAAAAAAAACTTAATAAGTAGTCTGTGTTCTTCCAGACTATGTTCTACATCTGTGCTAAATTTCATCAATATCTGTTAAGCCATTCTAGAGATACCTTCAAACATCTATCCATCTAAACTTTCGCATTTATAATATTAGTAAGATTTAAAGACAACATTATTATTTCACTTTACATAGAGACACCAAGTTTGAGATTTTTCCTCAAATATCATATCAGAATAGCGGTCAAAAGGTTAACAAAATTAAAAAGGTTACCTAATATATATGTACTTACTAGCTTTTTCCCGCGACTCCGTCCGCGCGAAATAAAAAAATAATAATAGAAAACGGGGTAAATATTATGTCCTATGTCCTATTCCTGGTTCTAAGCTACCTGCCCACCAATTTTCAGTCAAATCGATTCAGCCGTTCTTGAGTTATAAATAGTGTAACTAACACGACTTTCTGACTATATATATAGATATCTAATATATAAAATTCTCGTGTCACAGTTTTCGTTCCCGTACTCCTCCGAAAAGGCTTGACCGATTCTCATGAAATTTTGTGAGCATATTCAGTAGGTCTGAGAATCGGACAACATCTATTTTTCATTTTTTTTTTAAATGCGCGCGGACGGAGTCGCGGCGACAGCTAGTATAGATATATAGATTACTATCATGAGCAGTATTACTAAATAAAAAGTATACTTACCTATAATAATAGCATCTTCTTCAGCATTTTCTTCTTTAACAACTCCGGAGTTAGTTCTTTCACCATCATTTATACATTCGGTATATCCACTGATATATACCATAGAGGCAAGTTTCATCTCGTCATAACTTAGACAGTTCTCTAACACTAATGGTGGCTTCTGTTGTAATGTACCTACCGTTTCCCAACCCCCATTACTGGATATAAAAAGTGTAACGTGATTTTTTTTTATTCAACAATGATAAAGTTAAAAAAAAATCTATAAAATATGGACACTATACTTTTTATAAAAAGAAATTATGAATCATTTTAAGATTTCAACCAATGAAAAATGTCTAGACTGTAGCGGGATGAAGTTAGTTTTAGATAAATGTCTTTATGTATAATAGAATGTGCGGAAAACAATTGTTACAAGAGTTATCTTTGTCTATCTTGATCAATATTTAGGCTATTTTTAATTAACTTTCCGATACAGATTCACATTATTAATAAAAAACGAAAAAAAAATTATTTCTTCAATATTGGTCATATTAACGACAGCAGAAAACTTTTTTTTCTCTGATAATTAAAAAAAAAGTCTATGAATTATCTTACCCTTCTTCTCCAGTGATAAGTTTGTACGTATCATGTCTTCCCATGAACGTGATTGCACGTTTCTTCAATATCCTATCAATGAGCTCGGGAACTGTCATCTCTTTGTATAACAATTTCTCAATACTTGTACCAAACTCTCTGAAAATTAAAATTAGATATAAGTTTAAAGATCTTTATTTTTCTCATAAGAAACACATTTATTCATTAACAATGATAATTATATAAATAAAATATGTACATATATGCGATGGTATAAGCGAGAATCATTATCCAGTCTAGTAAGGAGACTTCATAAGCGAGAAACTCGGATAAGAGTGAAACCTCTATAAGCGAGAAACTCGGGTAAGAGTGAAACCTCTATAAGCGAGAAACTCGGATAAGAGTGAAACCTCTATAAGCGAGAAACTCGGATAAGAGTGAAACCTCTATAAGCGAGAAACTCGGATAAGAGTGAAACCTCTATAAGCGAGAAACTCGGGTAAGAGTGAAACCTCTAGAAGCGAGAAACACGGGTAAGAGTGAAACCTCCATAAGCGAGAAACTCGGGTAAGAGTGAAACCTCTATAAGCGAGAAACTCGGATAAGAGTGAAACCTCTATAAGCGAGAAACTCGGGTAAGAGTGAAACCTCTATAAGCGAGAAACTCGGATAAGAGTGAAACCTCTATAAGCGAGAAACTCGGGTAAGAGTGAAACCTCTATAAGCGAGAAACTCGGGTAAGAGTGAAACCTCTATAAGCGAGAAACACGGGTAAGAGTGAAACCTCCATAAGCGAGAAACTCGGGTAAGAGTGAAACCTCTATAAGCGAGAAACTCGGATAAGAGTGAAACCTCTATAAGCGAGAAACTCGGGTAAGAGTGAAACCTCTATAAGCGAGAAACTCGGGTAAGAGTGAAACCTCTATAAGCGAGAAACACGGGTAAGAGTGAAACCTCCATAAGCGAGAAACACGGGTAAGAGTGAAACCTCTAGAAGCGAGAAACTCGGATAAGAGTGAAACCTCTATAAGCGAGAAACACGGGTAAGAGTGAAACCTCTAGAAGCGAGAAACTCGGATAAGAGTGAAACCTCTATAAGCGAGAAACTCGGGTAAGAGTGAAACCTCTATAAGCGAGAAACACGGGTAAGAGTGAAACCTCTAGAAGCGAGAAAAATATAGCCCTTGGACTAACTTATCTAGGTTATGTTATCTTACCTCTTATATATAAGAAAATGTGTCATAAGAAGAAGAACCCTCTCATGTATAAGAGGGTAAGTAGAGATTATATTTCTCTTCAACTTTTCAATAGACCTCCGTACTTGTAATTTTTCTAATCTGTGTAAAAAACAACGTAATACATAAAATTGGTTCTGAGACAATATACATGGAGAAATTAAACTTTAGGTTTGTGTTATTTAATTATAAATTGATTATGTTATTAAACTCTGATCTCTTATAAATTTTTCAAAATAATGCCTATGAAAAAAAGAGTGAAGTAGATATAAAGATCTACTAGTCTATTAAAACAATAATGTTAGTAAATTACCTGACCGTCTCAATAGGAAATGATATCGGAAATGCTTTGCTCTTCTTTATAATCTCCTCCACATCATCTGATAGTTTGACTGCAGGCAGTTCTGTGCATTGCCTTAGTAGTTCATTTGTCTGTTTGCCCATACTCGGGTAGCACCAATCCGGTTTACACCTGTGGATTGTTTAATAAAGTCAATATAATTTCAGTTAAAATTTATTTAGAACTAGCCGTCGCCCGAGACTCAGTTCGCGCGGAATTAAAAAAAACGTAATAAGTGTTCTTCAAGACTATGTTCTACATCTGTGCTAAATTTCATCAATATCCGTTGAGCCTTTCCCGAGATACCTTCAAACAAATGTTTATCCATCCATCCATATAAACATTCACATTTATAATATTAGTAAGATTTAGTAATCACACTATATAACTTCCCTATAGATTGATAATAATTGATTATAAATAAAACACATTATATAAACCCATTGATTGAATCTGTTACAGTTGTATTTTTATAAGCGAGAGTCCAAAGGACCTCAATATTTTTCTCGCTCATAAAGGTTTCTCTCTAACCTTTCTCTTGCACATAAGTGTGTGAAGTATTTTATTACAATATTCTATCATTGTTTTTGATTTCAATACTTATTTCACTATAAACACACTTAGTTTGTGTTTTTAAATATGCAAACATTTTATAAATTAAATAAATATTACAAATACAATCTTTTGCCCTGCCATTAAAATAAATACTTGTTTATTATTTGAATTAAATATATTTTTTTACGAAATAACGAAAAACATAGTAATGAGTTACACAAACCACAGCATATTAATAAAAAGCAATGAGTTGTGTACAATTGACTTTTTTTTTCGTACCAAACACATTTGAAAGCTTCATCCTATTGGTTATTGTTTCTGCATCATTGTCTCAACACTTTTGAAACATTCAGAATGTTGTTTTTAAGATGGGATACTGCTAAATTCCTTGAAAGTACAAAGCTTAGTAGAAAGCTAGATTAATTCTTTGAAACCACTTTTGTGAAAAGAAGGTTAATTCAGTGGCTCAGCATACAATTTGATGATTTTCCCAAATATCAGTCTCCACTCAACATAAACATACTGACATCCCTCTTATAAACTTTGAAATATTGAAACAATAGGCTATCAAACTCTCCAAAAGAGTAATTGGTACAAAACAATGATATTTGGCTTAACTGCAAGAGATTCTTTGTGTAATGTTATCTTATTACAAAGAAATACTACTTATATTGAATCTATTTACTATATAAGTTATAAACTATTTACTTAAGACATTTAATTACCAACAAAATTTGGCAAAGCTCATAATCATAAGAATGTTGAGCATATTGAATGCAAGATTTATATGTTTTCCTATTACACTACATTGCAACTTTAAATTGACCTCTACCAAAAGTTTACTGTTAACTGCTTTATATATTTAAGTACAATGTTGAAATAATGATATAATGAAAGTTAAAATTGTATAAAATTAAAAACAAGCTTACCACGCAAATGTTTGAAAATGTCGTAAACTATCCATCTTCTTTAATTGTTTCTTTAAAATAAAATATTAAAGAATTAGTTATTTTAATTTAAAAATAAATATTATTAGTCTTTTTTTATTTTTCAAAATGTACTAACAAATATTTGCCGTTTAAGTATATTTTGATTAAGCGACAAGCATTTATTATATAAGAACATAAATGTAACGCGGTGAAATTTTAAAATAATTACAAACTTTTTATATAGAAACAATTTTCGGTAACTCGGTAAATTCAATGACGTAAAAGCGAATGACAAATGGTTGGTTGACACTTAACAATGACAAACGGATTCCAAGATAAGGAGCAGAATTAAGCGTTATTTTACAGCGCTTTGATGTTTTTGAATAAGGTTGTTATTATTTAATTTCACAAAGACTATATGGGACCTAAAAAAAATGTTATTTGCTTGTTTTCATCTTTTTTTTGTAAAACATGGTCTATGTTATATTATTATTTATGTAATTACACTTTGTGAAACCGTTCAAAAACTAAAAAAAAAACAGCGGTCAGACGACTCAGACGTCAGTGTCATTTTTTGGCGGGCCAATTCTAGTTTTCGTATTTTGATCGAATGGAAAAATAAAATAATTAATACCTATCAACTGTTTTATGAATATAATAACTTTTTTTGGTAATTTGTATAACGCTTGAGTGTTTCGTTTTTATGTAACAAGTAATTCATCATGGGTGATTTACAACAAGTGCGTGTGGAGGTTAATAATGCATTTAAACTTAGTGGATTTACAATTCGAAGAGAGGCAAGTACTTTTGTTGCAGAACAACTTGTTGCTTTAACATCGCAGGAACGACAGAAAATGATCGATAAACTTACAGCGCATCTTTTACACCAATGTCTTTCGCAACCTGTTTTAGAAAAACAACATTTAGAGGTAGCTTACAAAGAGTGTTTATCCTTAGGCTTAGAAGAAAGTGAGACTGTTCTCAACATTATTGATGCATTTAATATCCCAAAATTATCTTACGATAATGAAAGAAAGAAGTTTTTAAAGGATGTTGGTGCGAAAAACAATTTATACCCAGAACCTAAATGGAAAGCGCAAATGTTGATAGATAGATATACAATTATTTGGCAAAGAACTATAAGAAATAAGTTATTTGCTAAAGAAACATTACCTTCTATGGAAAGTGAGAATCGTTTTCAATTACGTAAAATAGAAGTATTACTTAGTTCATCGAGCAGAATCAATGATGTTATTGTACTTGGTTTTCTAACGCAGTTAACTGAGGGGAAATTTTATTTAGAAGATCCTACAGGCAGTATTTTATTAGATATGAGTCAAACAAGATATCATTCCGGATTGTTCACAGAGAGCAGTTTTGTATTAGCGGAAGGTTATTACGATGACAAAGTTCTACATGTTATGGGTCTTGTTTTACCTCCATCTGAAAGTAGAACAACTTCATTGCCATATTTCGGAAGTTTAAATACATTTGGTGGAAAATCAAAAACGTTATTAAAGAATTCACAGAACTTATTAAAATTGGAACAGGAAAATGAAGATGGCATGTTTGTCTTTTTATCTGATGTTTGGTTTGATAATCTTAAAGTTATATCGAAATTAAAAACTTTATTTACTGGATATAATGACTTTCCTCCGATAGCTATTGTGTTTATGGGTGATTTTCTTTCTTGTCCTTATGGTTTTGAACATAGTATACAGCTTAGAGCCGCTTTAACTAATCTAGCTGATGTACTATATCCATTTAATAAACTAAGAGAGACATGTAAATTTATATTTGTACCTGGCAGAAGTGATCCCGCTGCAGCTAATATTTTACCAAGGCCACCAATTCCCAGTTCAATAACGAAAGAAATCAGACAAAAACTAGGTGATTCTGTAATATTTACGACAAACCCATGTAGAATACAGTACTGTACGCAAGAAATTGTTATATTGAGACAGGATTTGGTTACGAAAATGTGTAGAAATTCAATCCACTTCCCGGAAACTGGGGATATTCCGGACCACTTGACAAAGACTTTGTTAAGTCAGTGTACATTATCACCTTTGTCATTGGCTATACAACCTCTTTATTGGAAGCATGCGGATGCATTAAGTTTATATCCAATGCCAGATTTAGTTGTCGTTGCAGATCATTTTCAACCATATACAAGATCTTACCAAAACTGTCAGGTGGTAAATCCTGGATCTTTTCCGAGAACTGAATATTCATTTAAAGTGTATGTACCTTTTACGAAGACTGTTGAAGATTCTCAAATACCTAAAGAAGACATATAAAACTGTTATAACCTTTTTATGAAATAAAACTGCTATATTTAATTATTTCTTTATTCTATATTTACATCAATAAAAAAAAAAATTGAAATGATAGTACCATGATTTAGTCAGTTACGTGAATCTTACAGGCTATAAAAGTGTATATAATAAATTATAAGTACATAATATCGAGTTTCAACAACTTACATACTAATACAAAATTTTATGTAAATAACAGATTTTTCATACGATGCCAAAACCAAACACAAAAATATTTGAAATATTTTTTTTTATTAAGTGTTAAGAAATACAGAAAAAATAATGTAGATTATATCAGCAATTAGTATATAGGCTGTTTTTTTTTTCTCTTAAAAATTATTTTGAGTAAATAATGATAAATTTCACAGTATTCTTAAAAGTCTAATTTTATCAATAAATATAAAATGTTGCGTTTTAAGTAACTAGAGTTAATAATAAGCTCTAATTGTAAGTTGATAACGAGAATCAATTTTGTAAATATTTTAAATAGCGTTTAAATAAAAAACTTATGACCACATCTTTGGTGCGTGCGTTTTGTAATTGCTAGTTACAATGCATGTACCAATATTATTTACTAAAAAAATATGTTATATAAAAAACATACATGTTAAAAAATCAATTAAATTGAATTGATATTTTTTGTTACAACCTCAGTTTTTTCACTATTTTTTTCATACTAAAATGATAACTAGGACCATTTTCAAATGTAACGTTTACAAACTAACCTAACATATACAGAATTATAAAAAAAAAAACAATTGTATTACACAAGGACTTGGAATGAACAATTGCATACCAAAAATATTCAGTGAAAATTTTTCACAAATTGTAACTAAGGTTTTTGTTTTGTGTAATTTAACTCCATTATAAAATAGAAATGTAATACAAATGCTTCAACAGTGGAAACCCATCCTAAGGATTTTTACGTATGTCATGAATTGAAATGGCGGTCAGACATTCTATAGAAAGTTAAAATCAAACGCCAGTAATATTACTGTAGGTGTCTGCTATAGGCGCCAAAGCAACTAAACAGATCATAGCCACTACGATTATTAGAATAATCGGTACGTAGATACTTAGTACTTGTCTTCTGAAACTTGAGAACTGGAAAGAAAAACATAAAAAAATGAATAAATTACATTACTTAAATAATATCCCTCGATGAGGGTAGACCTAAAAAGAGATATATTGCATGATGGGTGATTGATAATTATGTAATTGAAAAATATATATTTATAAATCAAAGCAAGCACTACGTTACTAAGCTATATCTAATCTAGTAAGCAAAATAAAGACATAATTGCCTCATTTTATATCGTCTAAATCGGGGATTCCCAAAGGGGTCGATATCAAACTTAATGCATTGCTAATTCTCACTCTGTCTTCTATTGACCTAAGTTAGAATGAATAATAATTTTAAAAGTAGGTAATTTGGCCATGGGGGGCCTGAGGTAACAGTTCATTTTGGAAAAGGGGGTCACTTGTCCAAAATAGTTTGGGAATCCCTGGTCTAAATACTATTAAAAACGCAATAGATTATAGACAAAATTTTATGTTTTGTCTTTGGTGTTATATTTCATAAGATAAATTGGCAAATGAGTAAGTGACCATTTAAATTCGCGGAAATTTGCAAAAAAATTGCAGATGCGTTGCCTACCGACTAATCAACGGAAGAGAAGACGCACAGAGAAGGAGTATTGTCCCATCTTATGCATCTACTTCTCTGTTAAATCCACTTCCCCTTCCCGTCTTTTCTTTATAAGAAAAGGGTGGAAAGGGAAAGAAAATTTTAGCCAAACTAGGCCACATTCATCAGTCTAAGCGGAATTGTTTCCCACTTTAAGGTTTGTCTTCTGTGTGGTTGTGGTATTTCACGGACGAACCGGCTTTCGTGTAACACATATTGTTGGTGCTGTCTACCAGTTATTTTTTATATCTATTTTCTAAAAAAAACTAACCAAGATTACATCGTCACACTCACTGGACCAGATATTTTTATGGGACATGTGTCCCATAAAAATTACACATTAATTTACACATGTGTGTAAATTAGAATAGGTTTAGGTTTAAAGAATTTATTCTCAAAAAGACAAACAAAAGTCACTTACATGAGAACAATATCGTACACTATACATAATTACAATATGGTCGCCGTTTTAGTTATCAATTTACCTTTTTACAACAATCCAAAATGTATTGAGCTAGCTTTGATTTAAATTGATTACATGAACTTAAATTTTTAATTGATGAAGGTAACGAGTTATAAAGTTGTACTCCTTCGTATGTTATATTTTTTACACCGTAGTTAGTTCGCACTTTCGGCAGAACAAGTAGACTTGCTCGTCGAGTGTTACGCTTATTAATCTGTGATAACTTTAGAAACGATATGTTAGTGTTGATTTGTTTGTTGATGATTTTTCTTATTATAATGCAAGTACTGTAGGTATATAGTTGATTAATAGTCATTATTTTCGTTTCATTGTAGATCTTGTCAGTACTCGTTAAATATGGATAATTGAATAAAGCTTTTACTACTTTATTTTGCTTGATCTGTAGCTCATTAAGTTTAGTTTTCGAAGCACTGCCCCAGACCTCAATCAAATATAGTAGATGTGATTTGATTAAAGAATTATAAATCGTATACCGTATTTGTTGAGGTAAACATCTGTTTATGTTGTGCAGTGAACCAATTAGTGAAGTAAGCTTATTTTTTAAATAGTCTATTTGTTCACTCCAAGTCAAATAATTGTTCATTCTCAGTCCAAGGTACTTTTCGTTGGTCTTGTGTTCTAAAGGTATGTTATTGATTGTTAGTAAATTGTGTGTTGGTATAGCTTTATTTTTAGGTTTAAATATTATATAACATGTTTTGGTTGTATTTATTGTAAGTAAATTGTATTGGAACCATTCAAATAATTTATCTAGATCTTCCTGTGCCTGTATGATAATATCATGTATATTGGACCCAAAGTAGAATAAACATGTATCGTCTGCATATAATGTTAAATGACCATGCAAGCCTATCTCTGTAATGTTGTTAATATAAATAAGAAATAGTAGCGGACCCAACACAGACCCTTGTGGTACGCCGAAAGAGACTGATGCTGCCTTGCTTTCATAATTTTCTATTTTGACTACTTGTGATCTGTTATTTAGATATGATTTAAGTAAATTAAGTACGTTGCCTTTAATACCGATATTTTCTAGCTTGTGCAATAATATCTTATGACTTACTGTGTCGAATGCTTTTTTAAGGTCGATAAAAACCCCTAGAGCAATTTGCTTTTTATCAATGTTGATTTTTATTTTTGATGTAAGATCAATTACAGCAGCAGTTGTATTGCTCTTACTTCTAAAGCCATATTGCTTATCTGATATAAAGTTAAAAGAATTTAAATATTTAACCAATCGAGTGTAGATAATTTTTTCAAAAATTTTAGAGAGTACTGGCAGCACTGATACTGGGCGATAGTTACCGGGGTCTGTTTTGGATCCAGATTTATAAATTGGTGTCACCTTAGCAACTTTCAACGAGTCTGGGAATTCACCGTTAAGCATCAATATATTGAAACATTTAGCCAAAGGGTCACTTATAATGTGTTTTAAACATTTGATAGCTTTGGTGTTAATTTTATCTAAGCCAGTGCTTGAGTTTATGTCTAAATCTTCAATGATTTTACTTACCTCGTGTGAGTTGCATGGTTCTAGTTTTGATAGTTCAGGAATAAGTTTGTCTGTTTTAGTTATGAGATGTGTTGATATGTTATGGTAATGATCCGGTATTTGTTGTGCTAGTTTTGAGCCTATTGTAGAAAAGTATTGGTTAAAGATCTCACAGATTTCATTTGTATTGGTAATTAATTCAGAACCAAGAAGAAGTTTTGAAGGAGCACAACTTTGTTTAATTTTATTATTAGTTATATTATTTATAAGGGTCCACATTTTCTTTGGCTTCTTTAAGCAATTTTTGAAAAGGTTTAGATAGTAAGAATTTTTTGTATCTCTAATTTCTTTTGATAAAGTATATTTTTTCAGTTTGTACTTTTCTTCTAGAGATTTATTGTTAGGGTCTTTCTTATGCATTATCCATAAATTGTTCCTTTCTTTAATTCCATCCAAAATGTTTTTATTTATCCAATCTTTCTGGGGTGGATTAAGTACCTTAGTTTTAGTTTCTTTGTTATCCTTAATATATTGCTTTATTTTTTCTTCTAAAATGGTGTAATTATTAGTAGCATCTATGCATCTATCCGATTTTACCGATTCATATAATTTATCGTAGTTGATTACTTAGTAGCTTGTGCGTACTTTTCTGGGTGGTTTAAATTTATTTACTTGAAAGTATATTTGTTTATGATCAGACATTGGTGAATTAACAATAGCGAGATTAAAGTTGTTGCTATTGAGGTTGGTGGTGACGTGATCTAAGATTGATCTTTTTGTGGTCGAGTCTCTTGTACAGTATGTTCTGTTAATTTTGTTAAGTAATCTGTAACCGTTTTCTTGAATACTTTTTTTATACATTTTATGTTTTTTGTCCTTTGTTAATAAGTCAATATTGAAATCACCAAAAATTAACGCTCTCTTTCTCTGTTGTAATTGGGTTTCATATGTCTCTAAAAAGTCCTTGAAATTTGTATCGCCTGGATGGTACACTACACCTATATCGAGCGCATATCTTTGTATTTGTATCCATAGAAAATTATTTCCATCTTTGTAGGTTGATTCAATTAAGTCGTGTTTTAAGTTATTGTGTACATATGCAGATACTCCTCCACCTCTAATATCCGATCTATAATTGTAATAATGAGTGTAGGATGGGATCTGTAATTCAAGAGCTTGATTTTCTGTTGCTATCCACGTTTCTGTTAATAAGATGATATGGACAGTTGTAGGAATTGATTGAATGATGCATTTTAATTCGTCGAATTTACCTTTCTTTCGGATACTTCTTGCATTTAAATAGAGAAAAGTTAGCCACGATTTTTCTGTTTGTAAGTCTTGGTGATCATTTACTATTTGATAAGTTATTGTGTCGTCTATAATTTTATTTACTATTGATTGTTGGAGTTTTTTGAAGAAGTTTTGACTATATTTGGTATTCCATTAATGTATTTTATGGTTATATCTTTCTCTCCGCTACTTATACGATGGTTTAATTCAGTTTTTGTTTTTTGAAAGTAATCTCGTTGCGCTGGTGTTTGGTCGGAGAATATTTTTATGCTTGTAGATATTTTACTTTTGCTGCGTAGCACTTGCAAGGCTTCCTCAGGTTTATCAAAACAGACTTTAAGACCTCTCATTTTGCCCGGGACAAACTTGCCAATCCGAAAAATCTTGGTGGGCTTCGAAATATTTTTATTTATTTGAGATAGAATATTGAACACTTCGGACTCATCTTTGAGGGCTTTCTGTTCAGCACTTGAGGATGTTTGTTCTGGTACACCTGCAACAATGATGTTGTTTTCTCTTTTCTTCCTTTCTTGGATCTCATGTATTATCTGTTCATTAAGAGACAGTTGTTTGTTTTGAGATGACTGTGGCATTAATTTGAGTTCTTTAAAGTCTGACTCGAGTGTCATTATCTTATTCTCACCATGAGTTATTTTTGTTTCTAGTTGTGACAGTTTATTCTGCATTTGACTCTGTTCTGATGCTATTTTAGAGGTAGATAATTTAATCTCTTGGATACACGAAGTCATTTCCATTACATTAGTATTGATTAAATTTCTGGTTTGTTCATGGGCAGTTTTTAATTCGCGTATTTCACCTTTGAATTCCACAATACTGTTTTTCATTTGATTCATTATTTGTGTGTTTGTCTCGATGTAGCTTTCTAGTAAGGAAGAAATACGTGTTAGTTCATTCCGAACTAAGTTAATATCACTTGAGCATTGACAGTCGCTGCGATCTGGGTGTTTTCGCTTGCGAAAAGTAATTTGCGAGTCAATCACCTCTCCAGATATTTTTGAAAGATCAGGCTGAGATTTACTACCGCTGTCAGTAGCAGTTTTTTGCGGTGACCGCATAATATTCATAGTTAGTCTTTATAATATTCGTATAGTGAGCACAGTAATAAATGGCACAGCAACAAAGGCCCACAATAGTGCAACAAGCGTCTATAAACTGCGGTCTTTGAGAATAACGTCGTAAGCGCCGTGCAGATGGCGGCGCTTACGCGTTTTGAACTAAGCTACTTTCAATATTGAAGATGTCGGTACTTAATAGTTGCAACATTTATTTACGCAATATATTTGGTCACAATTTACGTATTATTAGTAATTAGCAGTTAATTTATCGCTCATAGCTTGACACAGTCTTAACACTTTCACTATATACACATTTAAGTTCACAAAACGCACTTTAGATTGGGTTATTGAGTACTTTTTGCGGAGCGGTTACAATACGCGTGTTATTAACGGCGACCACTACTAGAATAACTATGAGTAATGCGTGAATGAATAACCGTGGGTTTATGAGACCAAAATCTCTGTATAAAACATATCGTCATCCCTATGTTATGTTTAAACAGAGATACATGTTTTAAATGGAGATTTCGGTCTCAGAAAGCTACGTAAAGTGTATGTGTGTATGACTCACCGGTGCGTCAGTGCTGCGGTCAACATGTGCAAGTTGTCTGCGCTGACCCATCATATCCTTCATGGGGAAGGAGTTGACTCGACCGTTGCTGATGCGTCCCTCAGATACGCACACCGTTAACTGATGACACACCAATTGATAATACTGTCTATTGCTATAATGTACTAGGATCAACTCATTTTGATACTTTTACAACTATTCTTAGTCGTTATTGAGCACTAAATTATTCGAGTGGATTTTTTTTAGTTATCTAATCGATTGTTTAAGTAGGCATTAAATAACTGTGGGTGGCAATAAATGTATTAAGTTCTTTATATATCAACAATAGTGAATACTGGGCGAGGTCTAACTACCATACTACAAATCGTTTAAATTTAAAGCTTAAATAAGCGGACACTAATTTTAGAATTCTCACTATAAATCTATATTAAAGAGGACTCTGAGTGCAGCAGTTAGTAAAGGCTTATAAGATAACTAGCTGTCGCCCGCGACTCCGTCCGCGCGACATTAAAAAAAGCAACGTTATAAGTAGTCAATGTGTTCTTCCAGACTATGTTCAACATCTGTGTCAAATTTCATCAAGATCTGTCGAGCCGTTCTGGAGATACCTTCTAATAAACATCCATCCATCCATCTACACATTCATTTATAACATTAGTAAGATGTGTATTTCTATCATTTTCAGCATGGCTACCAAAATACCGTAATAAATATAGCATTACCATTTTGTTATCAGATTTGAGTGTATGGCTTTAGATGAAGAGCGTCGGTGGCTCAGGGGTTAAGCACTTGACTTTCAATCTGCAAGTCCTAGGTTCGAATCCCTCCATATACCAATATGTTTTTCAATTTACATATGTACATTTATCTGACATTCTTACGATGAAGGAAAACATCGTGATGCTGCACATATCTGAGAAGAAATTCAATGATATGTGTGAAGTCAACCCGCACTTGGCTGTGTGTTGACTATGTCCTAGTCACCTCTAACTTAGAGTAGGCTCCGAGCCCCTCAGTGGGGATGTATAGTGAGCTGATGATGATGATATATGTTTGTATGTGACTTACCGATAGTATAATATGCATTATAACATGAAAAGCGACGAAAGCAGCAAGTATATACACGCTCCAAATTGGTAACTCTGCTTTTTGTAGATATACCGCAAGGAATATTGTCACAACTGGAACAATGTATAAGGTTTTTGATGTGGAACATCTATAGGATCACTTGTAAACCGAATTGTTGGCGTGGCGACACTTGCCGTGGCGACGGGTCGCCACACTATACTGAGGTATACATATATATATATATATTATGTGTAGTAGAGTGTACGGTGTGGCGACGGGTCGCCACGCTATACTGAGGTATACACATATATATATATATATATATATATATATTTTATATTAATAAAATTATCTTTTATACATATTACTTGTACACACACGATGTTTCACATCTGCCAGGCGTCACATGACGGCTCACATTTTTTTTACAAGCTTTTATTTAGATTCACCTGTCACGATGTGTCATTAAATCTTTCAATTTTGATTCACTTCCCGATAAATTGCTTGACAATGCAATATTATGGTGACGTGGTGATGATCTGATGATGAATTTGGAAGGTAGATAGGAATTTCGTAATGTAAGGACACAACCTTATCGAGTTTGGACTCGTTTGAATTGTCTTGAAGTAGTTTTTTTCGAGGATTTTTTGTTCTTTTAACTAACAACATAATTAAAGGTTGTTTTAAAGAAAAATCTTTTATTGTATTTATATTTCGCACTCAATTTTTCGTATTTCAAGATTTATACATTCAATACATATATTAATAGCTATTATATTTTGTTTCATTTTTACTTATCGGGCCAAATAAGTTTAACGGACTGGGTTTTTTTTTCAGTTTTCAAATTTAAAGGTTATTTTTTTTTGGAAATAACGACTTAAAGATAATGTTTGGAATACTCACTAGCAAGTATATGTGCGGAGTTACCAAAGAACCAATGCAGCCAGTTGAAGATCGGTCGTTTCTTGGTGCCGGGGTGCGGTCTGAAGTATGCACCTGTAATACATGTATAGTTGTTTTCAAATATCTTGGCGGCCCAAAATCATGCCGTGAACGAGGCCATTGTCACTGTTGATAATTTCATAGCTTAGAATTCAGTACCACAATTCATACTGAGGTACGATCCTATTCTACAAAATGGTGTGACGTCACAGGTTATTTTCGCGGTAATTTGAAATTGACTTGAATTGAATTTTATTTTGTTTCTTTACTAGCTGTCGCCCGCGACTCCGTCCGAGGCGACATTAAAAAAAATGTGTTCTTCCCGACTATGCCATTCAAACAAACATCCATCCAACGAAACATTCGCATTTATAAGTATGAAGTAAGATTTATTACAATAAATCATACATTGCTATAATAAAATTAAACATTTTTCAAAGTTTTGGTAAAGAAGCCAATTTAACGGTAAGAGATATTACGGTAGATATAAATGTATTCAAGACATGAAACCTGTATACAGGATGTTACTCACCTATCGGCTGTATAAAGCACAGTATGACAGTGACGATGCCGGTGATGGCGTGCGGGTTGCCGCCGGCTGAGGACCAGCCCCCCACCTCCACCAGGATGAGGATGAAGCCCAGCATCGTCAGCAGCCACGTCAACACCATCAGGATACGGTGGTACTGGTGGGTACATTTCATACTAAAATATAGGATCTTCTAAAAGTTAAGATACAGGATGTTCTAAAAATTAAGATACAGGTGTTCAAAAAGTTAAGATACAGGATGTTCAAAAAGTTAAGATACAGGATGTTCTAAAAGTTAAGATACAGGAGATTGAAAGGTTACATACAGGGTGTTCTTAAGGGGAAGATACAGGATGTTCTAAAAGATAAGATACAGGTGTACCTACTAAAAGTTAATATATAGGACTTTCTTAAACTGAATTCTTGAAAATGTATTCATAATCGTTTAATGCTCTCCCTTAGTGTAGATTTAGTATGTAATTAAAGTCATTTAAAAAATTATAAAAGTAAATAAGATCTTATAACACTTACAGCAAACCAGATATCTTTTCCGCCTAATTGTTTTCCTACCCAAGTTTGTCTGAAGTACCTATAATGGAAAAATAAATTAAAACTTATATTTTAATTTAAAAAAAAAACCACCGAACTACCACTACTTGAAAGGGATAGAAATCAAATGACATATCACTATTTAATATCGGAGAAGTCGTTTTAGTCTAAGATCCCGCTGCAGGATTGGTGTGCTCATCGACTTTTTGTTTAAAACCAAATTTTTATGTTTATTTATAGTTAAGAGAATATATATTTACTAGGGTGCCTATCAAAATTTGGCCGCCATTATTTTTTAAAAAATTATTTTTAATTGATTTTTGGTAAAAAATTTCGTTTATTTATTTTTTAAATAAAATAACGTCTACATAACGGTAATTAATATCAAGATTCTAAAAAATCACGGTTGCCGTTGCGCACCTGGCCGCACCTCTTTGCAGCCAGGTGTAAACAGGTATGATTTCGATAAATTTATACGTTTATAACCTATTTTTATTAATTATATGTCAAATTAAAGCTAATTTTTTTCTATTAATTCTCATATAAAGTTGCTTAATTAAATCTGGCCGCAAATAAGGGTTACTGGCTGTTAAAGATAATAAATATTTAAGGTAGAGTGAAAGAGAGTTAGCGCGTAACATCATTTGTCAGACGAGGACAGCGATTGCCGGCTGTACGACGCTTTTAAGCCATTGCGCATGCGTCGAATGTTAGTGTTCTCAACTGAACAGATGCGGCATTTTTAGAAATAAGAGTTACGGAAATATAAGAATTATAAGATAAATTTATTAATTTTTTAATTTGCTTAAATGTTTAATTAATATGTAACAGACAATTAAATACTTGAATAAAATCTAATAAAAATTTTGAATAATACTTTCGCAATAAAATTTTCTTTTACTTAAGTCACCTTGGTTTTATTTTTTAATTTTTTAAATTAATATTAAATATCGACGTTCTAATTAGCAAATTATCTAACTCCTTTTTAGAGAATCTTTTATTTGTACGAAAAAAACAATTACTTCAAAATTTATTATCATTTTAAAAAACCATTTAAAATTATTTATATCTAATAGAGATAATATTTAAGTTTGAATCATTCAAATAATTTGTAATTGGATTATTGCTTCATCAAAATGTTAAAAAAATCACCCTCTAAAAAATTCAGAGTTAGACAAATTCCTAACTAGACCGTCGATATATCAAATCAATATTAATTTATTGTTGCAATTTTTAAATTTGTCATTTTGAAAAAAATTACATATTTTTGGAGTATTTATTATAAGTCGTCTCTATTACTCCCCGGTGGTTGAGAACACTAACGTTCGACGCATGTGCAATGGCTTAAAAGCGTCGCACAGCCGGCAATCGCTGTCCTCGTCTGACAAATGATGTTACGCGCTAACTCTCTTTCACTCTACCTTAAATATTTATTATCTTTAACAGCCAGTAACCCTTATTTGCGGCCAGATTTAATTAAGCAACTTTATATGAGAATTAATAGAAAAAAATTAGCTTTAATTTGACATATAATTAATAAAAATAGGTTATAAACGTATAAATTTATCGAAATCATACCTGTTTACACCTGGCTGCAAAGAGGTGCGGCCAGGTGCGCAACGGCAACCGTGATTTTTTAGAATCTTGATATTAATTACCGTTATGTAGACGTTATTTTATTTAAAAAATAAATAAACGAAATTTTTTACCAAAAATCAATTAAAAATATTTTTTTAAAAAATAATGGCGGCCAAATTTTGATAGGCACCCTAGTAAATATATATTCTCTTAACTATAAGTAGTTATAAAAATTTGGTTTTAAACAAAAAGTCGATGAGCACACCAATCCTGCAGCGGGATCTTAGACTATTTAGGCAACAAGAAATCACTATGGAATCTACACACAGTGCAGCACGTCATCTTTCATTAAATAATTGCTATTTATATTTGGAAGGCGTATTGGCGTGAATATTGTAAATTAATTGCTATTTTTATTTGAAAGGCGTATTGGCGTTAATATTGTAAATTAATTGCTATTTACATTTGAAAGGCGTTATATAGTATAAGTTGTACTACAATTAACTCACCTAGCAAGAAGTATACCAATAGAGGCACTACCAAGCCAGGCGAGCAGCATGAAGCTACCATGCAGCTTGATGAGCAGCTTGCTGGCTGCAGCTGGAGCACCCACGGTGGCCAGCGCAAGAGGTGTGCCTGTAGACTCGTATGCGAGGGAGTGGAAACCCACGCGGTCTGGCTCTGGAAGATAGAAAGAGAGATTTAGAGGTAGAGACAGATATTAAAATATTACTCTGGAGATAAGAGAGTATTTTTAAATAATTTACCGTTAAAATATGGAATGTAAGAAACCCAATGTTCACCAGAGGACTATCTTAAAAATATACACATAAATAAAAATACTAACCTTTCATACTATCACCAGAGACAACCATCAAATTATATTTATTATTCGCCAAATCGAAGGTCTGTCCCATCACCACAGACACAGTGTCCCGTCTAAACTTGCAGTACAATTTACCATCAATTATAGAAGATTCTAGCAATTGTACGATATCTTGAGGCGAATCTGATCTTCTTACATAAGGTTCCGCTTTAGGATAAGTCCAAGAAGTGAATAAAGTCACTCTGCCGTTGTCATTTCGTATACATTCCATGGCGCTGTCTTCGCCCATTTTATTATCTGTGCTCAATCCTGCAGCGACGTATTTAGGATTATCTGTGCCCTGTATTTCGAATGTGTAAGTGTCGCCAGCTACAAAAACTGCGACTATAGCTTTACAGTTGCCACTTTTAATGCAATTTTGAGGCACACCGAAACATAATTTGGTATCTTCGCAACCTTGATATATAAGATCAGGTTTTGCTGTTGTTGTTTTCCTCTGGGATGTGAAAGAAAATTAATTTAATATTAATTAATGTTATTTATTTTACAGTCAGATTTAAATAGTCAGCTTACGTTAGTTTCTGTGGTGGCTGCTGGTGCTGCAGGTACTCTGGTGGTGACCGTAGGCTGCGTGGTGGTGATCACAGTATCAGGAGTCACCACTTCTACTACTGGTGATTCAACGTTCTTCCAGAACGTTGCATAATTCTGAGCTACAGTTGCTCTGTTAAAATAAAACTTTGAATTGTTTAAAAATATATAACTTCTAAATTAATCTCTATATATAAAAAAGAAAGTCGTGTTAGTTACACTATTTATAACTCAAGAACGGCTGAATCGATTTGACTGAAAATTGGTGGGCAGGTAGCTTAGAACCAGGAAACGGAAATAAGATAATTTTTACCCCATTTTCTATTTTTTATACCGCGCGGACGGAGTCGCGGGTAAAAGCTAGTTTAATATAAAGTTACTTGACAGAGGACATCTGTATACATTTTTTTCTTTCTCTACATCTAACTTACGTGGGTTTCCGAGACCTGTCTCTCTGTTTTCTCTATCTCTATCTCTGTTTTCTCAAAAAAAATGACAGAGATGACAATATGTTTTCACAGAAATTTTGGTATCAGAAACCAACGGTTAGTAATTTTGTTATCAAATAGGAAAATATTTGTTAAAAATCGAATAAAAATTGCCGAGATTAGCGCAGTGAAACACATTATTTAGTTCTATTTTGTTAATACAGAAGTATTTATATTCTCACCTAAAAAATATCCCTCCTAAATAATCATCAGGTGCCTTCCATTGAAAGGTGAGCTCTGGTTTACCTTCAGGATTGGTGTGTGTCACAGAATCGTTATAACCTCTGCAGCTTATAATCTGTGTCATTTCTGTATTAGGAACTTTTGTGAAAGTACCCTCTATCGTATCTGGATTCTGGGAAACATTAATAATTTTATATTGCATGAAAGATAATAAATGTAAGACCTGTCGTATTGTACGGATCAGAATGTTGGGCCACCAAGGTTTCGGATGAAAGAAGATTGCATGTAGCTGAGATGCGTATGCTAAGATGGATGTTTGTTGTGACAAGAAAAGATAAAGTTAAGAATATGTATATCAGAGAAAGTTTGAAAGTAGCGCCAATTATCGAGAAATTGAGGAGCAGAAGGTTAGCGTGTTTTGGATATGTTATGTGGAGGTATGATGACTACACAAACAAAAAAGTAATGAGATTGAATGTGGATGGCTATAAAGGTAGAGGAAGACCAAAGAAAGTATGGATGGATTGTGTGAAAGAGGATATGCGTAAGAAGGGGGTAAATTCAGATATGACGGCTGATAGAGATGTATGGAGGAGTAGTGCATACTGTGCCGACCCTCAATAGGGATAAGGATAGGTTGATGAAGATGATGATGATGATGATGATGAAAGATAACATGGAGTAGTAATGAGATATAATAATTTCCTTTAGAAGAGTTACTTGAAAATAGACATACATTTTTTTCATACATGTAACTGTGTATTGTTGTTTTTTGAAAATTCATCCACCATCTAACGAAATTATAGACTGGTAGTACTTAAAAGTAGTCATAGGTAAGAAAGTTTTCTTGGAACGTTAACAAATTTATTCAACTCATTCGTTATCAATATTTGTCATAATTTAACCGCAACACAGCGGATATTGTCTAAAATTGTCTCACCGACTCACACAAATGACGTAATGCATTATGTTAATTAATTAAGAAACGGCTTAACTCACGTTTGATCGTCCGGTGACGGCACCGATTAGTTTCGGACCCATCGGGGGTCCATCTTCAGGGCGAGTGACTAGTCGGTGCCGTCACCGGACGATCAAACGTGAGTTAAGCCGTTTCTTAATTAATTAATTATGATGTCTCACGAAAGTTTAAACAATTTAATGCATTATGTATTGGAAATTACTCATTTAATTTTGTATAGATAATTAAAATGGTTTAATTAGTGTTTACGAAAATTATATTTTAGAACCTGGATTTTAAGTACTAATTTTTTCCTTAAAACTCTACTCTCTAAACTTCTAAACCTACGCTAAACCTTTGTTAATCTAACTAATATAAATGCGAATGTTTAGATGGATGTTTGTTTGAAGGTATCTCCGGAACAGCTCAACGGATCTTAATGAAATTTGGCACAGATGTAGAACATAGTCTCCCATTTATTTCATCCATCAAAGAATTGTTGTGGCCAATGATAACGGTGCAGCTAGCAATGAAATCTTTAAAAGTTGCCTAATATTTATTAGTACTGTTTCTTATAGTATTTACCTGAACCTGTCTGGCTTGTAATATAAATCCTCCTATAATAACAGGTGCACCTAACGCGCTGCCGATGGTTACATTGAGAACATCGCCTTGCCGAACCTGAGATGATGTATATATCGCATAAGGAGGTACTGAGGACTGCGCCGGTATGCCCGAATGACGCGGCGTCTGGTCTACACATGCCTGGAAATTAATATTGTATTTTAACACTTCTTTGTTAAATAAAAAAACAGCCTGATTGTGGCTAAAATGCTCGGTTCATATCACGCTATTATAGTAGGACAATAGCCTTATATATAAGTTATTTTTGTCTTACCCCAGGAGGTGCTCCCGAGCCGTACTGTTCTGAATACTTGATGAGAAGAAACACCGTCAATATAAACCATTTCATATTTCTTTTCCTTGGTAGCATATTTATCTGAAGAAAAAAAGGAAAAAAAAGTTACAAATAAGTATCTATATTTAATTTCAATCCAATGCCGGATTTAAGTATAGATAAAGCGAAAAATGAGTTAAACAGAGAAATTATTTGGGTTTTGGAATGGAAATAAATCCATAGAATTTCTGTCCAAATATATCGTTAGTTCCCTTACCTAAATCCCTATATAAAACATATCGTCATCCCTCTCATTATACTAGACAAAACAGTGACAAATATATGTTTTAAATTGGTCTCAGAAACCAACGATTAGTCATGTCCTGTCCGGGTTTTGTTAATAATAGTTTTTTTTTTTAAACAAAGCACTAAACCAGAGAAATCGTTCTTTGTTTTATTGGAACAAAGTTCCGATAGAATAAGACATTGATTGAATTGAATTCGTATTTATGAGTTTTCACTGTGTTAACACATGTATAAATACATATTGTTATCTCATATTTGTTATACAGAATGAGAGGGACGACATATCTGTATTCCCGCAGTGGTAAACCTCGGTAATGTTTTAAAAATATGAATTTTCAAGGCTACATTTATATGCACAAGATCATGGTGTTTTTTATTTATGCAGCAAAATGCAAACATAAAGAAAACAAACAAGGAAAAAAACATAAAAAGTAGTTAACTAGTTATGTTAAGTACCTATCAATAAGAAAAAAATGTTCGAGAAATCTTTGGCGCAGTATAAAAAGAATTTGAATACAATAGGACAGGACATAAAAGAATCAGGTTATGCTTATGGTTGTCGACTTTAATATGCGTAGACTCAAAAACTGGATACAAAAAAAATACAATGACCAGTGACTTGTCAACCCTTGATTACGCAGACGACGCGACGAAAAAATACCTCTTGTAACCCACCTACGTACTCTAATCGGAAAACATCGATGTGAAACTCCTAGCTCGTATTTATCACGCAAGCGTGAGGTGGCAACTCTAGTTTTATCGTGAAAAATTAACAATGTTGCCAACATTTTATTTAAATATTATAACTCTATTTGTTAATTAAAAAACCAAAAAATCCGACTAACCGTATTTATTGCGCTCAGGGAAGAAATATAAATCAAATAATACTTCGTCAATACGTTTCAATCTTTTAGATTACAGAAGTCAAGTCACGATAGAAGTCGACAAAAACCAAGGAGGTCCATCAGTTAGGTGACAAAATTTCACAAGTCATGATTGTAAACGTACAAAATACGCGTCCTGCCGGGTGTAAAGACTTGTATACGCATAAACAAGACATAAGGAAGTTGGATAAGTGAACGGTAGACATTTTAAGGTCGTTACTGACGCTTTGGAATACTAAGTCATGACTAAACCGGCACAATGTCAATTGTACTGAATTTATTTGTCAAAACTTGAGGAAATATTACATAGAGTTATTTTTTTCCAGTATTTGAAATCTAATCTAGTCTTAGTTTCAATTTATGATTAACTGAACTCAGCATGTGTTGCAATGGTAAAGTCAAAATAGTGTCAAAAGTTACTGCGATACTTCGAGTGGGTGATTTCTTCGATTTATACAATACTAGCTTTTACCCGCGACTCCGTCCGCGCGGAATAAAAAATAGAAAACGGGGTAAAAAATTATCCTATGTCCGTTTCCTGGTTCTAAGCTACCTGCCCACCAATTTTCAGTCAAATCGATTCAGCCGTTCTTGAGTTATAAATAGTGTAACTAACACAACTTTCTTTTATATATATAGATAGGACCGCTTAAGTTACTGTCAAAGAATGTAGCAGTAAAATATCGAAATGGCCACTATTCTATAAACAAAAAAAAAACTTTGAGACCCCGAATCTCTAATGCAACCTACATACATGGTCAGCATTTCTAATCAGAGCCTTCTAACCAATTCTTAACCTGGCGGAGAGGAGATAAGTCTGATCACGAGGGCTTGGTCTTCAATCGAGAATTGTCGAAACCATTTTCATTACTGCTAATTTTTTTATCGAATACGAGTAAAAAGAAACGAGTCTACCGGTGTGTTTATATAAGAAGTACAGTTAGCCACTGAAGTGTTACCAAGTATTTTTTATTGTTCATTATTTTGTAACTTGTTGACGACTTAATTGGTGGATAATTGTTGTTTCTAAAGAACGTTTTCTTTTGTTTATCACTTTTTTTACTCATGTGCATGATCTCTGTTAGACGTTAAGTCTAAATAATAAAAATAGTGACTAAATGAGTACAGGCAAAAAGATTCCTAATAAACATTTTTTTATATTTTTAAGGCACAAACTTGCAAAGGATTTATAGAACCTTTAACTACTTCAATAAACTAAATTATAATATTTAAAATTACATTTATATTCAAACGATTCGGACTTACCAAAACCTTACCTTCAAAATTACCTGTAGCCTTACGCTTTTGAAATATTAATTACGAAAAAGATACGTAACACTTTTCACGGTCACTGTACTTCCGCTATTAATCATTAGTCCGGATTTAAAAGGAATGTCGTTCATTTGCTTTAATCTGTGACTATAGAGAAACGGACTACGGCAAAAAATTGCTAATGTACTAAATATATTCCGCTATTTTCCGCGGGGGCTGAGATTAGAATTCCAACCACACACTTGCGTATCATGCTGATACTTATGTAAAGTTGAAACGTTTACACATACCGAGTTAAACACGCACAAAAGCAGCACGCAAGCAAGTTTAGAACTATTGTTCTTATTAATATTGAACTATTGTTCGTTTCTATTTGTCAAAGAGGAATGCGCTTGACAAGTCCTGTTCCTTAAAAGTCAAAGATTATAAAAGAATGTCGAATTTAAATAGATTGGATATTTGCAATTTAAATGAGGTTACAACAGTTTTCTAAATAGCAAAGCTCGACTTCGTTACTTGGTATAAATTCAAGGTATATAACTTACTAACCTTTACTTTATAAGTACGATCAGAAAAACTGGCGATATTCCACCTTAAAAGCGACAGTTGTTTGAAAGTATTGAGACGACGGCGCGGAACAATAACTAATAGAACGCAGCTTTTAAATGTGTTTGAATAAGGTCTGAGGTACACAACCAATTACTTTTGAGGATTAAGCCGTCTTTTGCGTAACTGCTACCTAATTTTTATTTGACTATAGATTCAACTTGTTTATTTCACAATAAGTTTTGATTAATTTACAGTGTATTTCAATTTCTGAAGCACCACAACCGTATAATGTTTTAAAGAAAATCGTTGCTGTGTTTATGAGCAGAGGAAATCCAAATGTACGGTTTTTAAATACTTTGTAAGTAACCTATTCAATACCGTAATAAGTCAACAAAGTCATTCTAACCAGTTCGTTTAAGAACATCGTTAAAATTATATTCGTGCTAGTCGAAATAACCAACTGTGGACTCGAATTAATTGTTAAACCTGTCGAATGGAATGAGGTCAATACGTGGTCTGAATGATTTACGGTAAGATTGTGAGGTTTTACTAAAGGTTTACTAAATAAAGATGTTAATAATAACTATATCATATATTATTTTAAGCATAGGACTATCTAGGACTATATGACAAGGATATCTGACCCGGTGAGAAAAATCTTACTAATATTATAAATGTGAATGTTTAGATGGATGGATGTTTCTTTGAAGTTATCTCCGGAACGGCTCAATGGATCTTGATGAAATTTGGTATAGATGTAGAACATAATCTGGAAGAACACATAGGCTACTTATTACGTTTTTTTTAATTCCATGAGAACGGATTCGCGGGCGATATTCAAAATAAATTATGAGGTCATCAGCGCCCTCTTGTCAAAGTTAAAAATGTGTCACTAGACCCATTTCGTACTGAATCTGTCAAATTAAAAAGTGACGACAACAAGACATTATTTTTTTTATAAGAGAAGGGGCAAACGAGCAGCGGGAACACTAAGGTGTTCATCGATGCCCATGGACATCTGCAATACCAGAGGAATGGTTATACGCTCGCTTTTTGAAGGACCCTAAGTCGTAGCGGTTTGGAAATACCGCCGAGGACAGACCATTTCACAACGCGGCGGTACACGGTAGAAAGCTACGTGAAAACCGCACCGTTGTGGATTGCCAGCCATATTTGCTACGATTTTGTTATCTCTCAGTTTTATATATTTTTTTTTACTATGGTATTACCAACTTGATAACCTTATGTAAGTAGAAGTAGAATTTTTATTGACCACAGATTCTTTATTAATTGGGAACTACGTTGTTTTCGATTTCACTGAGTAATACATTGCAGAGAGCGTCGGTGGCTTAGGGGTTAAGCACTTGACTTGCAACTTGCAAGTCCTGGGTTCGAATCCCACCATGTACCAATGTGTTTTTCGATTCTCGATTTACATATGTACATTTGTCCGACGTTCTTACGGTGAAGGAAAACATCGTGATGCAACCTGCACATACATATTCGTGAAGTTAACCAATCCGCACTGGGCCAGCATAGGCTCCACTCGGTGGGGGCGTGAGCTGATGATGAATAATACATAACTAGTGTATTCTAGCTACAAAAGTACTAAATTATACTATGTCAGGGCATTGTATGTGAGTGCATTGACTTCAGATCGATTGTAAAAGTATTATAATATCATACTAATATTATAAATGCGAATGTTTCAATGGATGGATGTTCGAATTCATAAATCGACCTTGAATGTCGAAATAACGTATAATACATAAAATGCATATATAAAGTAACTTTTTTTACACTTGTTAATAGCTTATGACACAATATTAATTAAACAGACATTGAGGAAGAAATCACAAACAATCAACTAATTTTTGGCAGACGTCCAATAAAATCTGAATGAATCAGCTGCAAAGGAAATACAATCGTATTTGTATGAACATAGAGTTGAAGTTATATAATCAATACGCAATCTAAAAATATCAATGTCTTATAATATGCGTTCCAACAGAGGGTTTTCCCCGAATGTAGAGTTTAATTCTAAATTTGAATTTCCTCAAATTTTGTATATTAAAATCCACGTACACACATTGCGTAGAAAATAAGTTAAATTATTTAACTATACTAATAAAGAGGAGACGATTGTTTGTTTGTTTATTTTACAAAAAAAAAACAAATTTTTAAAAAAATCCTTTCACTGTTGGGAAGCTACTCTATCCCCGGGTGAAATAGGCTATATTTATTACTTTTTTAAATTTTTTTTTTTTTAGTTCCACTCGATTGACGAAGTCACAAGCAACTGCTAGTAGATAATAAATTGGCGCAATATAAAAGGAAAAAAAAAGCAAGGAAAACTTCGAGATAACAACTTAAAAAAACAAAGATCTGCCTTTTATTTATAGTTCAATGGCCAAGATATTATTTTTAAACGCAAAAGTAAATAAATACTACTGTAGTAAAGATTTTTAAGAATGTTAATAAACGCTTAATTGCTCGTTTGTTTAAAATCTTAAAGGAATTTTTTTAATGTAAGAAAATAAATTATGTTAGCCTTGACCCAAAGAGATTCAAATATTACTAGTTATATAGCGAACATTACGAACACTTTCCTTTTAATATTTTACGCATAATCGCACATAGTTACAAGCTTATCTGGGCGGGTACGAGAGGCGCTACAAACGAGGTAAGTTCCGTTAGAAAACATGTAAAACATATATGGCCATAGAAAACGCCATAAAAGAAAAAAAAAACATGATAGTTACAGTACGAAAAGAATTTTCTGACACTTTTTTGACGTTGACTGGGGGGCGCTAGTGTGCTGTTGGAATTTAGTTTGATTTATGCCCACCGGATCAGGTAACTTTGTGTTAGACAGCCGAAACTCTACTAGTAGCAGTTTTATTTAGAGTCCGGTTTGGTCCAGAATATCTCTTCTATTGATTTACTTGTATTTTAAATGTCATTGGTCGTACATCACATAACATCTAAGATAAAATTTCCGTCTATAGACTGCCTTTTGAAAGTTGTATTTACTTTGAAATTTGTTTTCCTTTCACTCTTACTATGTAATAGAAAACCTACTAGTATTTTTTTAGTAGATTTTATTTATGTTTGCAAAAACATCATCAATCCAAAGCAAGAAAAATCTGCAAATAATTCGAAGGTTGTATAAAACAGGAAGGAGTATGCTTGAAAGGAGTATGATAATTAAAAAACAAACACACTCGTTTGATTGGAACTTTATAACCCTGGCACAAAATAACATTGTTATGTTTTTTTTTCAAACAGATAAAAAATTTGCCAAATGTTGTACAGAATACAAATCAAATAAAACTTCAGACTCTAAAATTGGCCAAATTGTCAAAGCTCATTAAGGTCATGATAGAATGGACACACAATAACCTCTTAATATTCAACCTTAAAATGTTTCGTTATCTCATAATGTTACGAGTACTACGTGAAAAATAAATATATCTAATATAAGAACTAAAGTAAGTCACCCTTTATAAAACAATTTACCATTATTTAAGGGTTCTTTTAATTATTGCTTCACCGTTACTTTGGCCTGACCTGAATTGGGGTACATACATTAATTACAAAATAGTAGAAACGTTTCTTCGAAATACACGCGATGTTAAAACATTAAATATAACAAGGGTTATACTGTAACCCAATTCTCAATAAATAATTAAGTTGATAACTTGTACGAAACTAAAATTACTCGCGTCTTCGTCTGTTAAAAAAATCTATTAAAGCGTTTTCTAAATTGCGGTTTTGATTCAAAAGAAGGTTGAAGTCGTTGAATTTTCGTTAAATTTTAATTTAGGCTATTAAGATTGACGTTCTTCAGATAATATAAAAAACTAGCTATGGTACTCGACTCTTAGTAGTCTATGTGTACTACATGTACTACATCTATGCAAAATTTCAGCGAGATCCATACAGCCGTTCTGGAGATCATCTTTCTAACAATCACACATCCATCCATCCAAACATTCGCATTTATATTAGACTAGCTGTCGCCCGCGACTCCGTCCGCGCGCAGTTAAAAAAAAAAAACAAAATGAAAAATAGATGTTGGCCGATTCTCAGACCTACTAAATATGCTCACAAAATTTCATGAGAATCGGTCAAGCCGTTTCGGAGGAGTACGGGAACGAAAACTGTGACACGAGAATTTTATATATTAGATACATATGTACAATCTCGTGGAAAATGGCACACAAAAATGACAAGAAGGTTACCGTCTGACAAAGATTTTGTGACACTTTTTAACATTGAAGAGGGAGGCGTTTATGTACTAATGTACTGTACTAAGTACTTTAGTTTCCCTTTTTGCTATAGATTGTCAGATTATCGAGTCAGATTTTCTATATTAGAACAATACTTATTCATCTACCAATTGAGTAGATTACATTAATATCTGTTTGTTGTTCCATTGTCCAAACAACGTCTACGTTACGCAAAGCATTCAAGCATTTGCATAAACAATTCGCGGAGAAAGTACAAGGCTATGGATTGCAATGCGTACTACGCGTGCGGGTAACATTTCTACACAACTACATGTGATAGTTAGTAATACTAACACACTATATCCGTGAAAATCCGTTGATGTAACATATATATTAAACACTAGCTATCGCCCGTGACTCCGTCCGCGCTGAATTAAAAAGAAACATGTAATTAGTAGCCTATGTGTTCTTCCAGACTAAGTTCTATGTCTATGCCAAATTTCTGCGAGATCCATGCAGTCGTTCTAAAGATACCTTCTAACAAATATCCATTTATCCATCCATACATCCAAACATTATTGTTATCTATATTATTAGTAAATAGGGTAATGTTTTTGCGGATTACATGAACATTAAATTGCGTTGTTACCTCCTATTGTTGAACGACTGAATCAATTCGTATTTTTTCCCTAAGTGTTACAGGGTTACAGTCATTCGGATTTTTACTTACTTACTTACTCCGCTGGCGCAGCGACCCAAGTGGGTCTTGGCCTCCGACACAAGAGATTCGGATTTTTAGGCTTTTTAATTAATAAACAATATTATCCAAAGAACGAGAGGATGACAATTTGTTTTTTTATACAGTGTTTTGATACAAACACGCAGTAAACTTATTGGTTAAAGTTTAAAGTGCAGCTATTCCATTGCTTTTTAATTTAAAAAGTTATCTACAAATTCCATTGCGTTTAAAATATTGTCATTGTCAACCATTAAAGTTTTTATAAATAATTACGTAGTGGGCACAACGTAATGGCCGTACAAACCCGTCCACCTTGAAGTTCAAGGTTCGATAGTTGTGAATGGGTTTTTTTTATTGCTGGCTGTATTCTTAAGTAAGTATAACTCGGAACGGAACTTATTCAACATTTACTAAGATAAATTTAAAAATGATTTAGTAACGTACAAGCATAATTGTTATTTTTTATAACAAGTTCCAATTTCTCGTTACGATTACATTCGATCGTTACGCTATTTTACCTTTATTTTTTTTATTATTTTCAATATCAAATACTCATTAATATCGACTTGATCGACTAGTTATTAATAAATGCGTCTTTGTTAATATAATACGTCATAATTTGACAAATTTGGCTCAGAGAAATTGCAGATCTGTCTCATAAAAAAGAAAACCCTTTAAGTTTCTAGAACTAAGTCTCTATCTTTAGGAACTTTTATGATTGTGGATGGATATTTGGTAGGTTCTAACTGTGCACGTTTTCTGTAAAAACCCTCTAAATAAAAAATACTCTCATACCTTTTCATTCTCGTTGAAAAAAACTGAGATAATGTTTGTATACAATAATAAACGGTTTTGAAAAGACTGTAGGAAAAGTTATTCAAGCAGTGATAAATTGAATTAAAAAAAATTGTCTAAAGCAAACTACAAAATGATTTGAAGACGAGAATAATTGGTTGGAGAAGGGCGGGAAAATATGAATTTTCATACCTTTTATGAATCATATTTATAACTTTAAGGAAAACGTTATATACATTTATATATAATCATTATTTCGCACGGTTATATTTTTACTATAAATCTTTCGTATAACCTTTTGTTTTATAAAATAACAATTCTCTCCCACGACTTAAATCATTCAAGATCTTCATACAGGAATGTGTTTTTATAACTTGAGAATAACTTATACCTTTGTTATTGTTAAACTTATGTAAATAATTAATGACGTAGTTCTATCTTTAAACGCCATTATGTGTTCAGACTTAGGCAGTTGGCAAGAAATTAGCAATGAGCGGGGCGATGTAATCAAAAGTATAGCATAGTACAACGAAGCGCACGAAACGAGAGGGAGCTGAGTAGCAATTATGTTTACATCGTCCCATTAGTCGTTCATTTAGTAGCGTAGGTTTTTGAAACTAAACTAACTCTGTACGAAACATATCGTCATCCCAGTCTTCTCCTGATGTTTATATCAATAACGTCTGCGATCGAAATGTGTCACAGAAAGAAGAATAATGTGTTTAAGAGCTGTTAGACTTCATTCGATTCTAATTTAATAAATAAAATTTTATAATTCACTTTATTTTTTTCATTTACTATCAGGCCCACCTACGAATTCAAAATTTAATATGACCTTCTGCAAAATTGAGTTTGACACCTGTTTTAAACAGAGATTCTGGTCTCTGAAACCCACGGTTAGAGCTGTCTTTTGTTTTTAAAGTTAAAGTCTAAGAATGAACGCAATTTTTTGTGAATGGGACACCACAAACGGCTATGACTGTACTTTCTTTATCGTGATATGTTCTTCACAAAGAAAATCACGAAAATCCCTGCACCTAACTGTTTAAACTATAAAAAATTAAATAAACATTTTTAATCTGTGGCATCAGAATTTTATACTCTAGATAACGGAATAAAATGTTGTAAAACGCTACAAAAGTAAAGAAAAACCATTTGATAAGGTTTTAAATTAATTAGTTGATCGATTGTCTATTTATATAAAAGTCACTGACCTTTTGTTTTTATCCAATAGTAATCTGAGAAAGAGAATTTCCCGTGTTATTCACATTACAGTAATTATAGAACGCTCTCAGCCGTGATGTATGGGGAAAACCGCGTGTAGAACGAATCGAAATGAAGGTCTCTACTAATAAAGTACAATCTTGTGCAAAAGTGTTGATAATATTTTAATGTTGAAATTTCTTTTTTTTTAAAGAAGTGTACGTCTTCTTGTGATTTAGGTGACTTCTAGCCCATTTGCCATCGTTTACTATGATAGATTTGTTGCCTAGTTTAATAAAGATCTTTAAAACATCATTCGCTTGAATCTTATAAGTAAAATCGTAAAGAAAAGTAAAATCATTAAAATTAATGTTTTGTTTACGTGACATTTTCGTGCAGTAGAGTACATTCAAGTACCGTAACGCACAACAATGGCGCAGTGTCATCGACACCTTGATGATATCACCAAGGAACTGAGGTCTGTTTATCTCAGTTTGATTTAGCATTTACAAGCCAAGGACTTTGGGTTAATTGTTTAATTGGTAGTCTTGTAAAACTATAGGTTACACTTCGTACGCTGACGTCGAAAACCTTTTGGTTCCCTTACTATTGTTATAAATGCGAAAGCTATGATGGATGAATGAATATTTGGAACTGCGTAAATCAAGAATTGCTGAACTACTGAAAATTTAAACAGAAATACAGTTCTATCCACTTAGGTTTTCTTTCTTAATGACACGCGGGCAAAGTACGCGACAACTAGCTTTAAAATAGGACGTCGTTAATCAGTTTTTAAGTGACAAATACATTTTGTACTGACAATATTGCACTCTTGTTCGTAGATTCTAGTATTTATAAGAAAAAATATCGTAATCCAGTAACTTGATACAAACACACAAAAATGTGTTGATCAATATTGTATTAAATTGCAATCAGCTGTCAATCTTTTATAATCCATAGAAATCTATTATTAGAACACGCGAATTAAATTTACGTAATTTAATTTCGTACTCAAATTGCTTTGTAAATATCGTTTTTCAGATTCCTCTGTAGCAAGAATAAACAAGTCTATTATAGAAATCTGCAATTCGTTTCTTTTGCATAATTTTGTTTACCTCTTTTCGATCCAACCGGGAAATTAAGTAAAGATAGGAATTTCAAATTTCATAAATATTGTGTGATTAATTGTTGGTTTCTGAGAACAAAACCCCTGTATAAACCATGTCATTCCTCTCGTTATCTTTCACAAAACAAAGATAATAATAGGTTTTTTTACAGGGATTTTGGTCTCAGAAGCCAACGATAAGTATTTTTTATATCTTTAGGTGGCAAACGAGCAAGCGGTCACCTGAATCCGCCTAAATGGCGAAACGACCGCTGCCCATAGACATCCTCAATTGCAGATGCGTTGCCTACCTTTAATCGACAGAAGAGGGGACGCACAGAAAGAGGAAAGATATTGTAAAAAAAGGGTTTCTTATCTTAAAAAAATGTTTTATATGTATTTTTTCTATGGTTAAATTTGAACGTTGAACATCTTAATTATTTTGCAGAAGACTTAATTAAAGTTTCTTAACAAATAAACTTTTTAATACTGAGATACAAAAGAAACTGGTCAATTCGGCCGCCATTGTTCCCGCGAAAAACAGTGTCAGTAACGTGTCAAATAGTGTTGGCGCGCGAAATCCTTGACAGCCAAGACCTTCATGCTTTACTATCGACTTTAGGTTTTGTCTGACTGTTAGAAATAAACAAAAAATCGAGACTACAAAGGTGATTCGATAAAGTATTTGCTACTTTATACTTTTTTATATACGAATACAATGTATTCGTGAAACTGTCTGAATTAAGGAATAAAATAAGGGAAGTGTGTTTTGTTGTGTTTTTTACAATGGGTATCTAATCTAAGGTGTCGTGTCGTCTAGTCATTTTTCCCAAATCTCAAACTACCCTTTTTGAAAATAGAATATTTTTATTTCTAGCTATTAATTTTGTGACCTTTCCTTCTAAAAATCACTTCTAAACGTAGTAATTTCCCCCTCGTTGACCTCGTTATCGTTGATTAAAATTATCGTAAATTAAAGGTCGTTGATAACAAAAAAAAAAAATATTGGTAGAACGTAAATTAAAAATTGTTCACATCGTCTCAGTATTTGTTAGGCAACACCATGATTGCACAACAAATATAAAATACTAGACTCGTCGTTTCCGACAAAATGAGTATGACCAAAACACCGGTAAAATAGTTTTCCCTATCATTTCTTTTGAAAAAAATAAAACAAAGGAAGCAATAAGATTGTAAAGGTAAAAACTCACGGTAAAATTTAATAAGATTTTTTTTATTTATTTGCAGAATAAATAAAATTCAAATATCAACCAGTATGCGAATCTGTCAAGGTCATTCAAAAATCATTTTGTCATTTATCGTAATTTGCGACCTAACTATAAAAAAACAAAACATAAGTTTTTTTTAGAGTTAAAAACAAGGTGTGCAACAGTATAACGGAAGAGGAAGCCACGGAGGACATTTATTTAGTACCAAGATTTTCCTGTTCTCACTAACTTCGAATTGTCTGTGAAATTTAGTGACGTTGTATTAAGATATTGTTGTCTCTATTTTTGTTAAGAGAATGAAAGGGATGATCATATGTTTTTAAAGTATTTTGACAGTGAAAAACCACTTCAGTGCCACAAAACAATATCGATGACAAATACCGTTATCATTAAGTTTGTTTTTAAAATTCACAGTAACTATGACTTACTGAATGTGGTTAAACAATTCAATCTAGATATTCAATTCAGTCTAGATAATTTAAATACAACTTTTGTTAACTGTATTTAAAAGATTTGTTTGAATTAAATTGAATAATGTTTATTCAACGGCATACTTTTACAATAATTGCTATTGAAGCAAAAATATGAACAGGTTAGTAAAAAAGGTCGAGGGAATATTTGATATTTATAAGACTTTCTTTAAGTTTTTAAGATCGATATTTTGTTAATATTTAAACTAACAAATAATTAGTTATGTTTTTAATGTATTTTCAGAGCTAAAATATAAAAGTGACTTCGATCTCACATTTCCAAGGTTCTGTTGTAGGTTGCTATTGCTTGTAGTATGCTTACCAAAAACCGGTTTAACGGGCGTAGTAGTTCTCAAATCCAATACAACGTGTGTAAAGTTTCTAAACACAATTGAAAACAATTCTTAAAAACAAACTTTTCACACGACACAGTTGGAATGTTATTTGTAATAACACAGAAAATACGAAAATTAAAATATCAACATTACAGTTTATTTTATACTGAGTTTATATTCATGAAAATAATTTTTATATACTTTTTTACTGTTAGAAAGTTTGTAAAAATTCGGAATTTATTTTCGAGATGCCATAACACTCCGTTCTCTTTGAATTATAAACCACAACTAAAGTAGCGCGAAGAAACCAAAGACAACTAGCGTCGCGCGAAACAACCAATCAGGCAAGCGGTGACTCAATATAAAGTTCGCCACATACGATACGACTTATTTAATCTGAGATTTAATTTTACAAAAGGCGATATAATTAATATGTTCTATTGTCGTGATTCCCAAAGTGGTCCATGTGATTCCTTGGGGTTCTCGCAAGACCCGGCGCATACGACAACGAGAAAATCTTAAAGGTGTTATGTTGAGGAAGAAATTAACAGCTAGTGATTCAGCGAAATCAGTTTAATTTTGAAAGAGGTGTAAGAGAAAAATGAATATCTGTTCTAAACGGTACAAATTTAGCGTATATTTTCTGTCAATACATTAAAAAAATATATGATCAATTATAAATAAACGATGCCTCATTTAGCGTTTACAGAAATTGATTAATTCTTTCAAGTCGTTATGTATGAAGTGGGCCTTAAAGGAAATGCTATGCAAAGTTGCATAGGTTGGCCAAATTATATCCATTGTTGTGAATATTCCGTTTTTTTATAACTATAAATTAACTTACTGTTATCCAACCAATTTTAATTTACATACCTTCATAATGAGATTACAGTAATAGACTATTATGAATAAAACCATGATTTTATTTTTCTTTTTAAAAGGTTTTTAATATGTTAATATTCAAACAGATCAGCTACTAACGTATGTGCATTTTATGAAGTTCGATGATTTGGAAAAAATGCTTGTTTTCCCAAAAAAATAATAGTAAAGCTTTGTCTCTTTAAAGTTGTGACGTAGCAGAGAGACAATGACGCCAGTCTTAAAATAAATACCAGATTGTTCGTGTGTTGCCCTAATGCAGAAATTTCCTCTGAGCAAGACAATTATATATTACGTGCTAAAATATGATGAATAAGTAGATAATTAAAATAAAGAATAGACGCGAATTTATATTTACACAATGGTTTCAATGTATTTATTTATGTTACTTAAAAACTCTTAAAATAGCTAGCTTACTAATGATTTTGATTTTTGATGAATAAAACTTTAGCGTTAGTTACTGTTAACTAGCTGTCGCCCGCGACTCCGTCCGCGGGGAATTTAAAATGTGCTAATTCATCAAGATTCGTTGAGCCTTTACGGAGATACGTCCTAACAAACTTCCATCCTTCCGTCCATCTAAACTTCCACATTTAAAATTAAAATTAGTAAGATATGATTTTTCTTAATGGCAACATGAAGTCATAACGGGACAAATTATATTGCGGTGATTGAGGGGTTTTACGCGGGAAATACGCCAGAATTTTTTATTGACATTATTAATTATCTTGTGACTCATTGAATTTAATAATTGTTGATTATTGTTTAATTACTCATTAATAAGAAAATTAAAGAATAAGTAGTTATCGTTGGTCCTTCATTTCCTTCTATATTATTTTACCTCCTCGTTTTTATTTGTTAAAGAACATCTTTTACAGACTTAATAAGTAGCTCCTGTGAATATAAGTATCAGTAAAATTGCGGCAACAGAATGTCAAGGCGCTTTCACACTAGTAAAAGTTATAAGCGTATTCGCTTAGTTTCCTTCCTTACTCATGATAATATCAAGTAACACTAAATATTTGCAATAAAATATTGCTTGAAGTAATTAATACATACTTTATAATTATAGATTAATTAAAAAATAATACATTGAAATCTAAAATATAAAACAAAACATACGTTACGATTTTCTCAGCTTCCTTTTTATAGACAGAAATGAAGATTGTGTCTTAACCATTAATTTTCAGAGGAAAAAATTGTATGTTAACATATAGTCATCTCACTCATTCGTTAAAAAAACAGAGACAACGTTTTGTTTTAAACAAATATTTAGACGGAAAGCCACAGTTTTACAGATGAGGTTTTAATAATAGAAATTCATTTATATTTTTTATTTTTATTGTTATAATTTTGTACAAATAACGGCGTATAATACATCGGACAGGTTTCACATACAAAACTAACGCTAGACCAAGCTATTCGTAGATCTATGTGAGTATATTTAAATTAAAAAAAATCTATAACATTTTACTCTTAGAGAGAAAGGCTCTTTATAACACAAATTTATCAAACTGCAGACATATTGTTGAGAAAAACCTGTTTAATAACATATTTAAACTCTACTGCCGAAACACCAAAAAAAGATTCATAACTTTGTTTTTTGCAAAGTGAAAGAGAAAGAGAGAGAAAACTATTTTAACACAAGCGTCGGCAGTTTCATTTTTCAGTTAATGGCAACACGAACGATAGCGAATTCTGGCAAATTTTATAAAAATCACATTATTTGTATTATAAAGTTAAACTAATTTAATTTACATTCTATTTTTAAATATTTAGCAGCTGTTTAGAGATGTCAATATTAAAACACAAGTAGATTTTTTTTATACACTGGTAGTTTAAAATGCCGGTTAGAAAAAGGAATAACAATAGTATGTTGTTTGTAAGAGCCTTTCTATATATATATATATATATATAAATATATTTGCTGGGTCAAAATCTAGTTATATGAAATAAATATTATGTTGAGCTACGGATATAGTAAATTGGTTCATCATAAAAATCGTTGTTTTTGTCAACTGTTTTGTTGTTTAATAGCTTATATATTTTTTTAACGCCGTAATCAATATAAAAACGTGCTTTAAAAATTATATGAAAAAGGTTATAATGCAAATTCTTACCATATACAATAAATATAATAAACTTAAATTAATATAATTAAGAAAAAACAAACTTTTATATAAAATTTTCATGGATATTTTGTTAAATAACAGTGTGGCAACACAAAGGTCAAATCATCGGAAGGAATTGACAAAATTTAAATTTATAATTAAGAAGTATTTTGTAAAAAAAAAACATTATAGATATGTATTATTATAATTATAATAAATAATTTGAAACCCTGTGAAATATTTAATTGACAGAAATGATTGGTGTGAAATTTTAAATGAAAACCCAGTGGAAGGTATTCATAATTAGAGAAATGGCTCCTACGCATAGCGTCGTAACACAAAAAATTAAATTTTTCAAGATGGCTAATTTAGTAAACATAAATGACAGAAGTGTTATGTATGAAGTGTATTTAAATACTATATTCCATGATTTAAAGAAGATATTCGATTTCAGGAATATAAGATATTAAAGGTAATGTTCGAAAATAAAAAATCATTTTGCTTAAAAAAAAGAGTTACAACTTTATGCGTATGACCCATTGAAAAATAACTTCATTATATGTGTTGTAATAAATTGGGAAGTTTAAGTTTATTTGAAGAATAAAGAAAATGCAACAAAAATTAATGTAATTTGTTTTACGAATAAACTTTATTTTTATATGACGAATAAATAATTTTAAAGAAAAAAATAGTAAAAAATATGAAGTAAATACTTATATAACAAATTATTTGATAATTTTAAAGTAAAAAAAAATTGGTCCAATTTTTTATAACCAAGATTAATTAATAAGTAGATTATAAAATTTGGGATTTTGTTACATTATTTTAGTTAAGCATGTATCGAAAAACAAAAGTTAAAGGAAAAAATACAAATAATTATTTAATTTTTTAACGATATTAGATTTTTAATGTAATATAAATAAATTTTGCAATAAATCTAATAGGGAGATGGAATAATTTTGAGATATTAACGAAAAATCTTACAAAATCAACCTTTGACGAAACGAAAGATTTGTTTTTGGCTAATTCACTTGATTTAAAGCGTTTTATTATTCTACTGGATAAATATACTCTATAACAATGACTACGCCGTGCTCAAACATTTGTGTTGGAAACTTCAAGCAAAGCAAATCAGCACTCGGCAGAGAAATAAAAAAAAATATGACGGTCTGTGTTGCCAGGTGATTTTGTACGTTTTAAGTGATTCATGATGAAAAAAAAATTGTTAAAAAAAGCTTTTTGCGGTTAAATTTAAATATGCCAATAACATAAAGGAGTTAAAAAAAAAACAATTTTTGATTTTTGGAAGGGCATTTTTTGTGTTAATATTTTTTAATATTCATTATAGTATTTAACAGTTTGATACATAAATTAAATATATTTAAAATTCAATATGTTACTTTAAGAATACTTGTTTAAAGTTACACAGATTCTTTAAGTTAGAGAAGAAGACAAATTCAACAAATAAGTATACTTTGTAAATGACCTGGCAACACTCAAACCTTAATATAAAAGCTCAATTCAATACACAAATACTATTGTAAAAGTATGTAATTACGTAATTCTAAACCACGTCCATATGAAAAACTTTCTCACATACAAACGCTAAGTATACATTAATTTTATTTATAAACACTCTTGTAACAAATTGCATCTATTTCATTAACTAATTTAGTATACCGGGCCGGATTACGAAGTCCATAGTACAAATAAATTGTACATATAACTTATTTTATATAGCAAAGTACTGTCAAAGGATAAAATTAGCATGAAATAAAGTGTAATTGTACGACCTCGTCAGTACATTGTTTAATTTAAGTATTTTTTATTTAATCAATTAATTTAGCTAAGAATATTAAAAAATTACAATAATTTAAAGCGATTCAAATTTATAAATTCATAAGACATTTTTTTTGTATTCAACTAATCCGACCCTGGCCTGAAATGATTACGCGTGCAAACGTACTTGTACAACTATATTTTAGTATTATAGTTAGTTCTATTCATATTTACTAGATAGTAAAGCACTTCGAAAACTTTATCCATTCTCATGGAAAAGAACATAACCAAGAAAAAAAAAAGATTTTGAATGAAATCGTAAAAATTACAGAAGGACTGTTAATATTACTTATTTTCTAAATTGACTAGGTATTGGTAGTTCATTTTTATGGCAACACCATTTATCAAATGACATATTGTAGTGTTATTGCCACCGATGTTAATTTGATATGTTATTAGAGTTATAAAACTCTTTAAATTTAAATTATGTTTTAAATATAAAAATTAAATGCACTCAGAAATAAAATAAAATCTAACATTTGCACACAAATTCTACATTTCATAGATAAAATAAATTAAATTTGCTCGTATAAAATGAACTTATTATATGGATTTATTTAAATGAACTCGTGTTGTTCATTTAAATGTATTATTATGGATTGCATCTCCCCACGTTGTTTGTGATTGTGTGAGGAAGTTTTGACAATGATAGTGGTATATCAAAATCTCCACTCAATGATATTTGAGATACGCATCCTATTAAACCACTTTTGTATTTTCCCATCGTGTTCAATTCTATTGATGGCAATCCTCCTGAAATAAAAAAACATGATATTAATTATTATATTTATAGCTTTTACCCGCGACTCCGTCCGCGCGGAATAAAAAATAGAAAACGGGGTAAAAATTATCCTGTGTCCGTTTCCTGGTTTTAAGCTACCTGCCCACCAATTTTCAGTCAAATCGATTCAGCCGTTCTTGAGTTATAAATAGTGTAACTAACACGACTTTCTTTTATATATATAGATTTATTATTGAATATATATGCGCCAGTTATCGAGAAATTGAGGAGCAGAAGGTTAGCGTGGTTTGGACATGTTATGCGGAGGAATGATGTTCATATATAAACAAAAAAGCAATGAGATTGAATGTAGGCTATAAAGGTGGAGGAAGACCAAAGAAAGTATGGATGGATTGTGTGAAAGAGGATATGCGTAAGAAGGGGGTAAATTCAGATATGACGGCTGATAGAGATGTATGGAGAACATACTGTGCCGACTTTCCATAGGGATAAGGGCAGGTTGATGACGCTGTATAAAATATGTTAACATTAAATATAAGATGTGATGATTAATTTAATAAACAAAAGTTTACATTCTATCGTTTTAGTGCCAAATTCTTGAAGAAACTATAAAATAAGCGCTACAAAAAAAACAAGTTCAATTCAAAAGATTATCGTTAATTTTAAGAAAAATTATGCCTGTCAACCTTAATAGTATTCTACAATGAGAATAAGAACCGAATTACACATTTAAAAAATTGGTCAAATCGTTACTATAGGAAGCCGTAATGTGATAGAAACGAAAAAATTAAAGCCTAAAAATTACTCTCCAGTCAGTTGTGTAAAATCTCACCTATATAGAGTCCATTTTCAGTGTTAAGTTGTTTGAGTTTCCCGGGCGATATTTTGCCAACGGAGCCCAGTCCGTCCACTTCTAGTACTCCCGCTTGACGATTTCTGTTAAGATTAAAAAAAGGTTATTTAAAAAAATTATAAGTCATGATATATTAGATTATACATTATACATATAGTATACATATTATATATATATATAGTATACATATTATACATTATACATATATATACATTATATAGATCTAAAAGTAGATTCATTATAAAGGGGAGAAGCAAAATGACTGTAAATTCTACGCATAAAGTAGTTTTTTGAGCAAAATCACTTTACGATTTTTGAACGTTTTAAAGTCTTTATAGTCTTAAAATAATAATTTAAAATTTGTCGGCAAACACATCTGCGGTTCCTCTGGTGTTGTGGATGTCCATAGGCGTTTGATCAATTAATGTTAAGCGATCCGCTGTTCATTTGCCCCCTTACACTATAATATATATATATATATATATCAGAAAAATTCCCTGATTCTGAATATATACATATAATTCAATATCGGAAAAAATGTCGCTTAAAACAAATAGCGTTTCACTTCTCGATATGTTCTACTGTACTTCTATATTGCTAACGTAGAATAGATGCAATGGCTCAAAGAAAAATCATTTTTTTGTGTTATGACGATGTTCGTAGGAGCCGTAGATTAAACAATAAAGTATTAATAATAATGAAGTGACCTTGTAGCGCGCGCGCGGTGCCACAGACCGTCGTCCACTTTTGTATGATTTGCTATTATCACAACTTCTCCGCTACCCAAATCGTATCTGAAAAATTACATTTTTATTACTTAATTAGATTAAAAAAAATTAAGTAACCTAATGGTGCTCCCACATTACCGTTAGAAAATGTTTGTAAACATTTTCTAACATAAAAACATTTACTCACAAATGTTGTCAATTGTTACATTTTGTTAGGAACTGTTACATGTTATAAGTGCTCCTACACTAATAGAAAATATTTACTAATGTTTACTAACATTTTATAACATTTAAAATCTTGTATTGGCTCGCAGTTTGTTTGCGTTCTGAGAGCGTCTACACGAAAAAAAACAAAAAAATGGGACCTATCTGCAAGCACTTCCTTTCGATTAAAATATTTTTATCAAAATCGGACCACCAGGGGCAGAGTTTCGCGGTAACACACATAAAAAAAAATACAGTCGAATTGATAACCTCCTTCTTTTTGAAGTCGGCTAAAAATGGAAGAGAATTTGCTTATTGGAATAGCTTTAATTTTTGTTTAAAAAAGAAGAAAAAGCGCTCTTATTGAATGCGCGAAACGCTAAAAGCTAGAGGAAAATACCTTTATAAAAGGTTTACAAACAAAAGGTAACACATGTTTTGTTTTGTTATAATTTGTTAACATTACTAAAAATTTTCTAACGGCAATTTGGGAACACCATATGAGTTCTTCGTAATTTTATTTCCTACCAGGTTCATTTATTTAATACGATGGAGTTCGTTACAAATATTCTTGTTATATCTATTGCATTACATTATTACAATTTCAAACTTTATATGAAACAGTTATCGTTGATTTCTGAGATCAACATCTCTGTATAAAACATATTCCTATTATTATGTTTGACTTAACAGAGATAACAATATGTTTTAAAAGGAAATTATGGTTTTAGAAATCCAAGATTAATCATATATTCAACATACCTGAACACTAGCACGGAGTTCTCTATAGCTAGGGAGAGGAAGTCTCCGTTGTGGTGCGAGTCACTGGGGTCACGTGGGTCACTGGGGTCACTGGGGTCACTGGGGTCACTGGGGTCACGCGTGCGGGCGCGGCCAGTCCACACGAGCAGACCGTGCGGCGCCTGCGCGCGGAACCTCACGTTGATATCCAGACTGTAGCTTACCAGTCTGAAAGAGATAACATTATCCAAAGACAGAAAGAGAAAGTAAGAGAGCATATGTGTATGAAAGAGACAGATAGAGATTGGTTTTGACGTTTAAGAGAATTGTGAGCAAGAATTCTAAATGTTATAACTACAGGATGTTTTATTACACTTTATAAAATTAGTTACATTTTAAAATATTACCTTTTCATAGTTTCTTCATCATCGATATGTATGAAACTATCTTTGCCGGTGAAACTTGGATAAGAATTTGTATCTCCCCAATTTATTTCGTTACCATTTAAATATTTAACTTGCATGTACGTCTGACCATCGTAAGGCCTGTCTGTTGGTACATTGTCTATCGCCTCATCGTTCTGAATATATTGATTTTTAGCTAAATATTTCTTGTATTTTTCAGTATAATGATGTTTCTTCGATTTTACTTTGTGATATTTCAATTTAAATCCTTTCTTCGCGACTATGGAGTGACGGATTTCGTTTTCAGATATATTCAAATATTGGAATGGTTGTATTGATTCTTTACATAAATTCTTGTCTCTGGAAAAGATTTTTTTATAGAAAGAGTTTAGACAGATATTTACATTTATTACACTACGTAGACTTAAATACTAAATTAAGTAGTCTATTGGTTTAGATGCCTCATACTTAAGGTTGCCTTAAGTATTCATTATATAACTCTAAGCGTGATAGTTATACTTCTAATAAGAAAAGTTTAACGACACTATCTTTACAGCCACCTATCTGATCGCATTTTTCTGGCACCAAGAAAAAAAAAATTAACATCATCAATAAATCAGAAATCGACAACAGTATTTATAAAACTATCTACTCGTATTGTGAATAAAGGTACAGAGTAACTTACAAGCAAGAATTATTCTTCGGGTCCTCGCAGTTGTCGACGTTGACTCCTCCGAGAGCTGATGATACCACAGATAACTCTTCGTCGTTGATTACCAGCTGGAAACGAAATAAAAATCATTATATTAATACGCGGAGAAGTGCTTCCAACATCATCAACAGCCTTTAACTACCTACTGTTGGGTATAGGCCTTTCCCAATGCCTTCCACAGTACGCGGTCCTCCGCCTTCCACATCTAATAACTTAGTGCTTACAGCTATTGATATAATAAAAAATGATTTTAAATTATGGTAGAATTTCGAACAATGACCAACGATAAGTTAGAGTAGGTAGACACTTAAAATAACTGAAATGAAATAGGTACCTGTGCAACACATCCACTGAAGGACGACTTCAAGGCCAACCTCGGCGGCAAAGGATGCGGCGCTCCCCCCAACAACATTGGCTGCGTCAGTGTCAGTCGCCGCGCCGCACCGTGTGACGTCACCGAGCGCGTCGTGTCCGTCACTTGTCGCGCAGTCGGCCCCGACATCACTCGTGTCGGCCTCAAGTCGGTGGCTCGTACTCGCAATGACGCGCGACGACCCGACCTACTGACTGATATCTTGTGCCATGCGTTGGCTTCTAATGGATACGCCGATCTGGAATGTAATGGATAATAATAAGTTTGAAACATGTGCTAATAAAAATATTTACTAAGTAGATAATCTATAGCGAGTTAAATAAACAAAAATATATTTGTTTGCAAAATGAATCACCTGTGAACCTAAATTTAAATTAAACTATCCATATTATGTTCTCTTCAATAAATTACTTTCAAATATTTCATTACTAGTTTCTTTTTGTAATAAAAACTAAAAAAAAGGTTGGAAAAAAAATAAGTAATACATTTTTGCAATAAAAACATCATATATTTCTTATTACAAACTAAAGCTACCAAAGAAAAAATACATAATAGTAAGGAAGAAATATTAAGTTGTAAATTTCTATCTATTTGGGTTTCATTTCAAAATATACGAGTATAATTACTACCTGACAAGTGCTATCCCCGATCCCAGATCGAATGCGAACTCAACGAAATAATCTCTGAGATGCAGCGAGAAGAAATCTCCGTCGCCGCTCGGCCGCTGAGAGTCGTATAGCACCAGACCATCTCCACTTGTCGGCTTTAGTGTTATCTGGAAAAATATTCACGATAGAAATTAAAAACAACTACACTCATGTAGTGTATTTTTAAATGTCTCGGCGGCGCGAAGTTTTGACTGGTCGCTGCGCAGAACACAACGTTTAAGTATAGCGAAGCACCGCGCAGCGCGCAGATGACCTTGTAACGCCAAAAACATTAAAAAGCTTTACATATAAAAAGTCTAGTGCCGGCACCACTATACGTCAGTTTTTAAATTAACGTAGTATTACCGAAGCTTAAATAATTTAGTAATATTCGACTGTAATCAATATACGATTATGACATCGATCAAAATATTATTTTAGTTACTTGTGATTTGGATGAAACGGTGTACAAATTCGATCATCCTTTAAAAAATAGATGAACCTTGTTATTTGCTATTACGATTTCTAGATTGGTTTTTAACCAAATTGAAAAAAAGATTGAAAAGTCTTTAAGTCTTTAAGGATATCCCTAAGTATAGATTTAGTATAATAAACCGACACTGAACGTATGTTTTATTATTTGAGATGATTCTGAGTCCAAATAACAGTAAATACGATAGAAAATGAGATTCATTTCTTCCCATCTTAATCGATTTCAAGATACTGTGAACTTTGAAACGTGAACAAAGTTTCTTCGCTTTATCGGAAAATTCACTCATAAATTTTAATTACTCACATTTTCTTATTGCTATTGAAAATGACAAAGATAACAATAATCTTAACGATATTATTATTTACTAACTTTTGCCTGCGACTTCGTACGTGCGGAATTAGAAAAATAACTTTACACACACGCACACCTTAAAATAGCCTCTGTAACTCAGTATGGGCGTCGCCAGCTGATGATATAGGTAAGGTCTATGGGGGGCAGCTAACATTAATATAGTCTCATTCGAAATTGTTTTTATCGTCTAATTTACATTAATCAATTCTCTAGGGGGAGGGCTGCAACCCCTCACTACCCCCTGGTGACTGCCATGTCAATCATTTATAAGGTAGCTTTCTAAAGGAAAAAAAAATGAAATAGGTCTAGTAGTGTTTAAGTTTATTCTTTATAAATAATAATAATTTATCTCTCTTTATAATATTATTGTTATAAACATTGAATCTATACCTGATTTTGATTCCTTTTTATTTTTTCATTAAATTTAAGGCCACTTAGGGATTAATTTAAAAGGTACCCCCCTAATTTGCTCAATAAATTCCGAACTGTGGCAGTGCCTTCACTAAGGGACTTAGTGACCACTTAATGATTCTGCGTAAAACATTAACTCACTTTTATTTATTTCAATGGTGTTATAAAATTCAAAAGTAATCCTAACTGCTGTATCGTTCAGTGGTGAATATAGTATCTTCACTTAGGGCGGCCCTTAGGTACTATGAGTGTGCTAGTTCCACATGAAAATATCAAAGGTAAGCATATCTTATAGGTTCACGTTAGCATACAAAGGGCGTTATATCGATTGACCCAATTTTGTCAAATTACTTCCTTCAACCTGGCAAGGAATTTGGTCAATGGCCCTTTTGCGCTTTAGTTGAATAATCTATAAGATATTAAAGTTGTTTACCGTTGAGCCGATCGGCATACCAATCTTACGGCGCAATGGGAAATACCCGTTTAGTAAGATTGTTTATACGATTGACAAAATAATAAACATTTTTGTAAGTAATTATTACTAAAACTCAGGATTTATCAATTAGATATATGATATAAGTTATTTGTACGAAATAGTTTCCTCAACGAATATAAAATCCCCAAGGCCCAAGGGCCCCCGATGGGCTCGAAACTAGTCGGTGCCGACACCGGTAGGTGAGTGTTTTAGCCGTTCCTATATAAGTTAATGATAATGTTTCACGAAAGTTTGAATATAAAATTACGTAAATAAAATAAAATACCTGTATATCAAGCCACGACTGTGCGGAGTTACCAAGACTCGGCAGACGAAGATAGGACGAGCCATTGAAGCGGGGAACCTGCAAAATATGCAATAGTAAAACATCTAATAAATTACGATAGATTCATAAAATAATGAAAAATATTACATTAATTGAAATGAAACTTTTTTTATAATACAAGGTGGAAAACGTGCCAGAGACCGCTACCAATAGACATCTGCAATAATTTAGGAAGCGCATGCGCATTATTTGTTACATATTGTTAATGAAAGTCATAGACACTCAACTTATTTGCAACGCTTGTTCATTTGTCACTTTATACTATTAAAAATATAGAAATGAATTAACTGGCTAGAAATCTACATACCTTTAGATCTAATGTTATCTCGCATTTAACACCGGCATAACCTAACGGGCATAAACAGACACCACCGACGCAGCCCCCTCCATGTTCACATTCGCATTTCCCTTCATCTTTTACTTCATCACTTTTAACTTGATCACCTTTAACTTCATCACTTTTAACATCTTTCAAATTATTATCAACATCAAGTATATTGTTCGCTTTTTTATAATCGTAATGTTTGAATACATCGAGTGAATTGTCCATTTTGTTTTGCTCATCTGATATCTTTGCATCTCTCATAACAATATCGTTGTCTTCGAAATGTACAATGTCATTTATATCGTATATTCCGTGGCTTTCTGAGTGCTTATGGTGTATAGTTTCACTGGTAGTCGGTTCTCTGTAGGGTTTCCAAGGTGCTAAAGTAGGTGCGCATTCCCCTGTAGAAAAGAAATTTGTTAGAATTAGATAGGATCTACCATCCTTACTGTGGGTTTCTAATCTTACTAATATTATAAATGCGAAAATTTAGATGGATGGATGTTTGTCTGAGGATATTTGCAGAACAGCTTTACGAATCTTGATGAAATTTGCCATAGATTTAGAACGTAGTCTGGAAGAACACATAGGCTACTTATTACGTTTTTTTTTTTTACTGGGGTGTCAGCTTGTAAAATATATAGCCATCTCTCTCATTATGTTTGAAGAAACAAGAGACAAGAATTTGAATGTAAGCGTGACGTTAATGAATTTTTTAGTTTACGTCTATACTATTTTTTTTGTAAAATATTATGAAAATATTATGTATTTAGCAATGTATGACCATCGAAATATTTATATTTACACAACAAAAGTTAAATATATGCGAGCGGCGTTCCTCAGTCACATCTGATTTATACAAACATATTTCTACGTTTGCGTGTGGTCCAAATTGTAAGCGAATTTATTTGAAACTAAGTATAGCATGAAAGTAACTTATGAATAATTATTGCCCGCGACTCCGTCTGCGCGCAGTTAAAAAACCATAATAGGGCTATGAAAAATAGATCATAGCCGATTCTTAGACCTACTCAATATGCATATAAAATTTCATAAAAATCGGTCAATCTGTTTCGGAGTAGTATGGTAACTAACATTGTGACACGAAAATTTTATTAGAAGACTAGTAGATTTTTTTATTTCTATTTACGCAAATAAGATGAAGACTGATTTATAAATCATAGATTTACTTATAGAATAACAGGTCATAAGTTGGACCACACGGAAACTCTCATATTTCTCTTCATTTGTTGAAAACGTGAGCGGAATCCGTCAGAAAAGATTGTCGACGTCGGAATTAGTAGTCATTTGTTATTCCACAACAAATGGACTAGTTGTCAGACAATGTTAAATAATTTATACCAAATTTTATACAAGCATACTTATATAAATGCGAATGTATAGGTGGATGGATGTTTAATTCAAAGTATCTCCAGAACGGCTAAACGCATCTCGATGAATTTTGGCATAGGTGTAGAACATAGTCTGGAAGAATACATAGGCTACTAATCAAGTTTTTTTTAAATCGGATGGAGTCGCGGGCGACAGCTAGTTTATTAATAAAAATAACAATGAGTCCTGACTACCGACTATCACTTCTTCAAGTAAATTCACGGCCACAAGGAAACAAAATCAGATGACACCGAAGTCTTCAAAGTCGGTAGACTATCTTTCTAATATTATAAAAGCGACTGTTTAGATATATGAATGGATGGATGGATGTTTGTTTGAAGGTATCTCCGGAACGGCTCAATGGATATTGATGAAATTTGGCACAGATGTAGAACATAGTCTGGAAGAACACCCAGACTACTTATTAAGTTTTTTTTTAATTCTGCTCGGACGGATTCGCGGGCGACAGCTAGCACAGTAATAAAGTCAATTTGAAGAATAATAAAACTTCGTTCATAGTATATTAAAAAGCAACTCTATTTAAATATTGGAAATTGTACAATACTTTACGGTTGTATTTTATTCATATTTTATTAAAGAAACGTGTCGCTATTCCGCTTAACTTTGGTGAGATTCGGAAAACACAATGCTGGAATATTCACTGCTTTGTTGAGCTCTTTTATTGAGCTACTTCTCTCGTTGTATTATTTTCTTCATGTTGGCAACATCAAACGGATTGTTATAAGAGTATTTTCAAAATGTTCTAGGATCGTTTTAATTTTGAATCTTAAATCACTAGGAAGGTTTTTATTGTCATTCTGAGGATGTTTCCTATAAAAGCGGTACAATGAAAAAAATTTTTTTACGAATGAACGAAAGACAAAATGTTTTAAAGGAAAATGTTTCCAAGTGGAACTAATATATCGAAACATGTTTGGTATTTGAGATTTAATACGGTTAATGCCTTCTTTGACACGTGAATTATTCATACTCACTTGAAGATTATCTAGTTATAGTTCAGAAATTCTGACGAATAAAAAACTTCTACCAATTTAAGTAACTTACAATAGACACAACTAAGTTACTTGTTATCTTACTAATATTATAAATACGAATGTTCAGTTTAGATGGATGCATGGATATTTGAAGATATCTCTAGAACGTCTGAACGGATCTTGTTGATATTTAGCATAGATATAGAACATAGTCTAGAACAGTGTTTCCCAAAGTGG